>NW_027189693.1:0-70000 GCF_040958095.1 Procambarus clarkii
GGCAAATGTGTCCCATCGTCGCAATCAGTAATTGGCTTATTTTCGGTAGAAAATGTCGTAATTTCAAACAGCAAATACGTGCAGAGAGCCAGAATTTGGCTCCAAAATATAGCTCATGGGTCGAATTTGGGATGTTTGGGATATTATGCAATCTGCCGGGGGGTTTGGGCAAAGTGTGACCCATCGCTGCTTTCAGTAGTTGGCTTATTTTCAAGCGTCAAATTATGGATATTTGGGATAAAAAGTCGTAATTTCAAACTGAGAATACGTGCAGAGACCCCGAATTTGGCTCCAAAATATACCTCAAGCGTCGAATTTGGGATGTTTGGGATATTTTGAAAACTGCAGGGAGGGTTTGGGCAAAATTTGATCCATCGCTGCTTTCAGGAATTGTCATGTTTTCGTTATAAAAAGTCGTAATTTCAAACTGCGAATACGTTCAGAGAGCCAGAATTTAGCTCCAAAATAATTCTCAAGGGTCGAATTTGGGATGTTTGTGATATTTCGAAAACTGCAGGGAAGGTTTGAGAAAAATGTGATCCATCGCCGCTCTCATTAATTGCATATTTTCGGTATAAAAAGTCGTAATTTCAAACTGCGAATACGTGCAGAGAGCCTGAATTGGCTCCAAATTATGGCTCAAGCGTTGAATTTGCGGTATTTGGGATATTTTGGAAACTGCAGGGAAGGTTTGGGATAATGTGATCCATCGCCGCTTTCAGTAATTGGCATATTTTCGGTATAAAAATTCGTAATTTGAAACTGCGAATACGTGCAGAGAGCCGGAATTTGGCTCCAAAATATGGCTCAAGGGTCGAATTAGGGATGTTTGGGATATTTTGAAAACTGTAGGGATGGCCTGGGTAAAATGTGATCCAACGCCGCACTCAGTAATTGGCATATTTTCGGTATAAAATGAAATAATTTCAAACTGCGAACACGTGCAGAGACCCCGAATTTGGCTCCAAAATATGGCTCAAGCGTCGAATTTGGGATGTTGGGATATTTTGAAAACTGCAGGGAGGGTTTGGGCAAAATGTGATCCATCGCCGCTTTCAGTAATTGTCATGTTTTCGGTATAAAAAGTCGCAATTTCAAAGTGCGAATTCGTTCAGAGAGCAGAATTTAGCTCCAAAATAATTCTCAAGGGTCGAATTGGGATGTTTGGGATATTTCAGAAACTGCAGGGAAAGTTTGTTTCAAAATGTGATCCATCGCCGCTCTCAGTAATTGGCATATTTTCGGTATAAAAAGTCGTAATTTCAAACTGCGAATACGTGCAGAGAGCCAGAATTTGGTTCCAAATTATGGCTCAAGCGTTGTGAATTAGGATGTTTGGGATATTTTGAAAACTGCAGGGAGGGTTTGGGCAAAATGTTATCCATCGCCGCTTTCAGTAATTGTCATGTTTTCGGTATAAAAATTCGTAATTTCAAACAGCGAATAAGCGCAGAAAGCCAGAATTTGGCTCCAAAATATGGCTGAAAGGTCGAATTTGGCATGTTTGGGATATTTTGAAAACTGCAAAGGGAGGGGGGGTTGGTCAAAATGTGACCCATCGCTGCTTTCAGTAATGACATATTTTCGGTATAAAATGTCGTAATTTCAACATGCAAATATGTGCAGAGAGCCAGAATTTGGCTCCAAAATGTGGCTCAAGGGTCGAATTTGGGATGCTTGGGATTTTTTGAAACTGAATGGTGGGTTTGGGCAAAATGTGAACTATCGTCGCTTTTCAGTAATTGGCATATTTTCGGTATAAAAAGTAGTTTTTCAAACTGCGAATACGTGCAGAAAGCCTGAATTCGGCTAGAAAATATGGCTCAATGGTCGAATTTGGGATGTTTGGAATATTTTTAAAACTGCAGGGAGGGTTTGGGCATAATGTGATAAATCGCGCCGCTTTCCGTAATTGGCATATTTTCATTATAAAAATTCATATTTCAAACTGCGAATACGTGCAGAGAGCCAGAATTTGGCTCCAAAATCTAAAATCCAAGGGTCGAATTTAGGATGTTTTGGATATATGAAAACTGCAAGGGGGTTTGGGCAAAATGTGACGCATCGCTGCTTTCAGTAATTGGCATATTTTCAGTATAAAAAGTCGTAATTTCAAACTGCGAATACGTGCAAAGAGCCAGAATTTGACTCCAAAATAAGGCTCCAGGGTCGAATTTGGGATGTTTAGGATATTTTGAAACGTGCTGGGGGGGGGGGGGCAAAATGTGACCCATCGCTGCTCTCAGTAATTAACATATTTTCGGTATAAAATGTCGTAATTTCAACCTGCAAAATATATGCAGAGAGCCAGATTTGGCTCCAAAATATGGCTCAAGAGTCGAATTAGTGATGTTTTCGGATATTTTGAAAACTGCAGGAAGGTTTGGGAAAAATGTGACCCATCGCCGCTCTCAGTAATTGGCATAATTTGGCTCCAAAATATGGCTCAAGCGTCGATCTTGGGATGTTTGGGATATATTGAAAACTGCAGGGGGGGTTTGGGCAAAAAGTGACCCATCGCTGCTTCCAGTAATTGGCTTATTTTCAAGCGTCAAATTTGGGATGTTTGGGATAAAAAGTCGCAATTTCAATCTGCAAATTCGTGTAGAGAGCCAGAATTTGGCTCCAAAATATGGCTCAAGCGTCGAATTTGGGACGTTTAGGATATTTTGAAAACTGCAGGGAGGGTTTGGGCAAAATGTTATCCATCGCCGCTTTCAGTAATTGGCATATTTTCGGTATGAAAAGTCGTAATTTCAAACTGCGAATACATGCAGAAAGCCAAACGTTGGCTCCAAAATATGGCTCAAGGGTCGAATTGGTTATGTTTGGGATATTTTGAAAACTGCAGGGATGGCCTGGGCAAAATGTGATTCATCGCCTTACTCAGTAATTGGCATATTTTCAGTGATGCAGAGGATCAAGAGAGTGTTGCAGAGGCTCGAGAGAGTGATTCAGAGGCTTACGAGAGTGATGCAGAGAATCAAGAGAGTTATGCAGAGGCCTCAAGAGAGGGATTCAGAGGCTTAGGAGAGTGATGCAGAGGCTGAAGAGAGTGTTGCAGAGGCTCATGAGAGGGATCTTCTTGAGGTTATCTTGAGATGATTTTGGGGCTTTTTTTTTTTTAGTGTCCCCGCGGCCCGGTCCTCGACCAGGCCTCCACCCCCAGGAAGCAGCCCGTGACAGCTGACTAACTCCCAGGTACCTATTTACTGCTAGGTAACAGGGGCATTCAGGGTGAAAGAAACTTTGCCCATTTGTTTCTGCTTCGTGCGGGAATCGAACCCGCGCCACAGAATTACGAATGCTGCGCGCTATCCACCAGGCTACGAGGCCCCTTCGTAGCCTGGATGGGCATCCCTCTTCACGAGGGATGAAGAGACTTAAGAGAGTGATGCAGAGGCTCAAGAGAGAGATACAGAATCTCAAGAGAGTGATGCAGAGGCTTAAGAGAGTGATGCAGAGGCTTAAGAGAGTAAGGCAGAGGCTTAGAAGAGGGATGCAGAGGCTCAAGAGAGTAATGCAAAGGCTTAAGCGGGTGATGCAGAGGCTTAAGAGAGTAATGCAGAGGCTTATGAGAGTGATGCAGAAGCTTAAGAGAGGGATGCAGAGGCTCAAGAGAGGGATGCAGAGGCCCAAGAGAGTGTTTTCAAATACAAATGATAAAAATCTATGTGTTTTCATTAGAATTAACTAAAATGTTCCTGATTTTCGGTTTAAATTACCGATGGAAAGATGTACACGTAAAACCGCTCTAATCCGGCTGAAACGTCGATATATGCAATAAAACAGAACTTCTCCCCTTTCCAATATCTTATTCTGTATTTTAACGAGAAACAAATAGTTGATTGAAAATGAAGTGTTTAAGGTTAATTTCTTATCAATTATGTGTTTGCATCATTTTTATCGTATATTTAAGGAATTAATAGCAATAAACTGAAAATTCACAAAAACGCGGAAAAACAGCAAAATATTGCCTATTTCGATGATATTTTGTTTATATCACATAAAGGAAAAGGGGATGATAAACGTCAAAATATTGCTGAATTCGATGATTTTTAGTACGAAACATAATGCAAGAAAACTTGCTTAAAATGCAATATTATGCGAAAATCTGAGATTGATGGCCAAATCACAAATCGTGATGCATATATCGACGTTTCAGCCGGAATTGTGCGGTTTTACGTGTACATCTTCCAGCGGTAATATATACGGAAAATCAGGAACATTTTAGTTCATTCTAATGAAAACACATTGATTTTTATCATTTGTATTGGAAACAACATTGTCATATGTCTTTTCTTGGATCTAAATAATACGAAACTTCGCTTTATGATTCGAAGTTAAAATCCACAAATTTGGAATAATAGTGACTTTTTTCATGTTTTTCATGTAGTTTGATATTACGTAAATTTATTCATTTTTATCAATATTTCGATACTATTTCATGAAGTATCAAGATATGTGATTTGGCCTTCATATCTCAGATTTTCGCATAATATTGCATTTTAAGCAAGTTTTCTTGCATTTTGTTTCGTACTAAGAGTCATCGAATTTAGTAATAATTTGACGTTTATCATCTCCCTTTTCCTTTTTGTGATATAAACAAAATATCATCGAATTAGGCAATATTTTGCTGTTTTTCCACGTTTTTGTAAATTTTCAGTTTATTTTTATTAATTCATTAATTATACGATAAAAATGATGCAAACACATATTTGATTAGAAATTAACCTTAAATACTTCATTTTCAATCAACTATTTGTTTCTCGTTAAAATACTGAGTAAGATATTGAAAAGGGAGAATTTCTGTTTTTATTGCATATATCGACGTTTCAGCTGGAATTGTGCGGTTTTACGTGTACATCTTCCGTCAGTAATATAAACGGAAAATCAGGAACATTTTAGGTAAACCTAATGAAAACACATTGATTTTTATCATTTGTATTGGAAACAACATTGTTATATGTATTTTCTTGGATCTAAATAATACGAAACCTCGCTTTATGATTTGCAGTTAAAATCCTCAAATATGGTAAAATAGTGACTTTTTTCACGTTTTTCATGTGGTGTGATTTTACGTAAAAATATTCGTTTTTACCAATATTTCGATACTACTTCATGTTTTCTCACGATATGTGATTCGGCCTTCAAATCTCAGTATTTCGCATAATATTGCATTTTAAGCACGTTTTCTTGCATTTTGTTTCGAACTAAACATCATCGAATTTAGCAATATTTTGACGTTTATCATCCCCCTTTTCCTTTATGTGATTTAAGCAAAATATCATCGAATTAGGCAATATTTTGCCGTTTTTCCACGTTTTTGTGAATTTTCAGTATTTTGGTATTAATTCATTAAATATACGATAAAAATGATGCACACACGTAATTGATTAGATAATAAACCTATATACTTAATCTTCAATCATCTATTTGTTTCTCGTTGAAATACTGAGTAAGATATTGAAAAGGGGAGAAGTTCGGTTTTTATTGCATATATCGACGTTTCAGCCGGATTAGAGCGGTTTTACGTGTACATCTTCCATCGGTAATATAAACGGAAAATCAGGAACATTTTAGTTCATTCTAATGAAACCACATTGATTTTTATCATTTGTATTGGAAACAACATTGTCATATGTCTTTTAGAGCGGTTTTACGTGTACATCTTCCATCGGTAATATATCCCCTTTTCATTTTTATCGTATATTTAATGAATTAATACCAAAAAACTGAAAATTCACAAAAACGTGGAAAAAACGGCAAAATATTGCCTAATTCGATGATATTTTGTTTAAATCACATAAAGGAAAAGGGGATGCGTCATTCCCTCTCTTGAGCCTCTGCATCACTCTCTCTCCTAAGCCTCTACATCACTCTCTTGATCCTCTGCATCACTCTCTCGGGCCTCTGCATCACTCTCTTAAGCCTCTGCATCCCCCCTCTTAAGCCTCTGCAACACTCTCGTACGCCTCTGTATCACTCTCTTAAGCCTCTGCATCCCTCTCTTGAGCCTCTGCAACACTCTCTTCAGCCTCTGCATCACTCTTTTAATCCTCTGAATCCCTCTCTAGAGGCCTCTGCGTCACTCTCTCGAGCCTCTGCATCACTCTCATGATCCTCTGCATCACTCCCTTGAGCCTCTGCCTCACTCTCTTGAGCCTCTGCATCACTCTCTACAGCCTCTGCATCACTCTCTTCAGCCTCTGCATCACTCTCTACAGCCTCTGCATCACTCTCTTAAGCCTCTGCATCACTCTCTTAAGCCTCTGCATCACTCTCTTTAAACACATAAATGATTATATAATAACATCAAATACCTCATTTTCAATCAAATATTTGTTTCTCGTTAAAATACTGAGAAACATATTGAAAAGGGGAGAAGTTCGCTTTTTATTGCATATATCGACGTTTCAGCCGGAATTGAGCGGTTTACGTGTACATTTTCCGTCGGTAATATTAACGGAAATTCAGGAACATTTTAGTTCATTCTAATGAAAACACATTGATTTTATCATTTGTATTGGAAACAACATTGTCATATGTCTTCTTGGATCTAAATAATACGAAACCTCGCTCTTTGATTTGAAGTTAAAATCCTCAAATATGGTAAATTAGTGACTTTTTCACGTTTTTCATGTGGTGTGATTTTACGTAAATATATTCGTTTTTACCAATATTTCGATACTACTTCATGTTTTCTCACGATATGTGATTTGGCCTTCAAATCTCAGAATTTCGCAAATGTTGTATTTCTAAGTAAGTTTCTTGCATTTTGTTTCGTACTAAAATAATCGATTTAGTAATATTTTGACGTTTATCATCCCCTTTTCTTTTATGTGATTTAAAACAAAATATCATCGAATTAGGCAATATTTTGCCGTTTTTCCACGTTTCTGTGAATTTTCAGATTATTGGTATTAATTCATTATATATACGATAAAAATGATGCAAACACATAATTGATTAGATAATAACCTTAAAAACCTCATTTTCAATCAACTATTTGTTTCTCGTTAAAATACTGAGAAACATATTGAAAAGGGGAGAAATCCTGTTTTTATTGCATATATCGACGTTTCAGCCGGAATTGTGCGGTTTTACGTGTACATTTTCCATCGGTAATATTAACGGAAAATCATGAACATTTTAGTTCATTCTAATGAAAACACATTGACTTCTATCATTTGTATAGGAAACAACATTGTCATATGTCTTTTCTTGGATCTAAATAATACGAAACCTCGCTTCATGATTCGAAGTTAAAATCCTCAAATTTGGTATAATAGTGACTTTTTCACGTTTTTTATGTAGTGTGATATAACGTAAATATATTCTTTTTACCAATATTTTGATACTATTTCATGTAGTATTACGATATGTGATTTGGCCTTAAAATCTCAGAATTTCGCATAATATTGCATTTTAAGCAAGTTTTCTTGCATTTTGTTTAGTACTAAAAATCATCGAATTAGTAATATTTTGACGTTTATCATCTCCCTTTTCCTTTATGTGATATAAACAAAATATCATCGAATTAGGCAATATTTTTCTGTTTTTCCACGTTTTTGTAAATTTTCAGTTTATTGTTATTAATTCTTTAAATATGTATGACAAAAATGATGCAAACACATAATTGATTAGAAATTAACCTTAAATACTTCATTTCAATAAACTATATGTTTCTCTTTAAAATACTTAGTAAGATATTGAAAAGGGGAGAAGTTCGGTTTTTATTAGCATATATCGACGTTTCAGCCGGAATAGAGTGGTTTTACGTGTATATCTTCCATCGGTAATATAAACGGAAAATCAGGAACATTTTAGTTAATTCTAATGAAAACACATTGATTTTTATCATTTGTATTGGAAACAACATTGTCATATGTCTTTTCATAGATCTAAATAATACGAAACCTCGCTTTATGAATCAAAGTAAAATCCTCAAATTTGGTATAATAGTGACTTTTTTTCACGTTTTTCATGTAGTTTTATATTACTTAAATATATATATTTTTACCAATATTTCGATACTGTTTCATGTAGTATGACGATATGTGATTTGGCCTTCAAATCTCAGAATTTCGCATAATATTGCATTTTAAGCAAGTTTTCTTGCATTTTGTTTAGTACTAAAAAATCATCGAATTTAGTAATATTTTGACGTTTATCTTCTCCCTTTTCCTTTATGTGATATAAACAAAATATCATCGAATTAGGCAATATTTTTCAGTTTTTCCACGTTTTTGTAAATTTTCAGTTTATTGTTATTAATTCATTATATATACGATAAAAATGATGCAAACACGTAATTGATTAGAAATTAACCTTAAATACCTCATTTTCAATCAACTATTTGTTTTCTCGTTAAAATACTCAGTAAGATAATGAAAAGGGGAGAAGTTCGGTTTTTATTGCATATATCGACGTTTCAGCTGGAATTGAACGGTTTAACGTGTATATATTCCATCGGTAATATAAACAAAAAATCAGAAACATTTTAGTTCATTCTAATGAAAACACATTGATTTTTTATCATTTGTATTGGAAACAACATTGTCATATGTCTTTTCTTGGATCTAAATAATACGAAACCTCGCTTTATGATTCGAAGTTAAAATCCTCAAATTTGGTATAATAGTGACTTTTTCACGTTTTTTATGTAGTTTGATATTACGTAAATATATTCATTTTACCATTTATCCCTCTCTTGTGCCTCTGCTTCCCTCACTTCAGCCTCTGCTTCCCTCACTTGAGCCTCTGCATCCCTCTCTTGAGCCCCTGCACCCCTCTCTTGAGCCTCTGCATCCCTCTCTTGAGCCTCTGCATCCCTCTCTAAAGCCTCTGCATCACTCTCTTGAGCCTCTGCATCACTGACTTGAGTCTCTTCATCACTCTATTGAGCCTCTGCATCCCTCTCTTAAGCCTCTGCAACACTCTCTTCAGCCTCTTCATCACTCTCTTAAGCATCTTCATCCCTCTCTTGATCATCTGCATCACTCACGTAAGCCTCTGCATCACTCTCTTGAGCCTCTGCATAACTCTCATGAGTCTCTGCATCACGCTCATGATCCTCTGCATCACTCTCTTGAGCCTCTGCATCACTCTCTAGAGCCTCTGCATCACTCTTTTCAATCTCTTATCAACGTCAAAATATTACTAAATTCGATGATTTTTAGTACGAAACAAATGCAAGAAAACATGCTTAAAATGCTGTATTATGGGAAATTCTGAGATTTGAAGGCCAAATCACATATCACGATACTATATGAAATAGTATCGAAATACTTGGTAAAATTAATATATTTACGTAATATCAAACTACATAAAAACGTGAAAAAGTCACTATTATACCAAATTTGAGGATTTTAACTTCGAATCATAAAGCGAGGTTTCGTATATTTTTTAGATCCAAGAAAAGACATATGACAATGTTGTTTCCAATACAAATGATAAAAATCAATGTGTTTTCATTAGAATGAACTAAAATGTTCCTGATTTTCCGTTAATATTACCGATGGAAAATGTACACGTAAAACCTTTCAATTCCGGCTGAAACGTCGATATAGCAATAAAAACCGAACTTCTCCCCTTTTCAATATGTTTCTCAGTATTTTAACGAGAAACAAATAGTTGATTGAAAATGAGGTTTATTAAGGTTATTATCTAATCAATTTGCATCATCAATTTTGCAATCAATAATCATAGTTTGCATCATTTTTATCGTATATTTAGTGAATTAATACCAATAAACTGGAAATTCACAAAAACGTGGAAAAACAGCAAAATATTGCCTAGTTCTATGATATTTTGTTTATATCACATAAAGGAAAAGGGAGATGATAAACGTCAAAATATTACTAAATTCGATGATTTTTAGTACGAAACAAAATGCAAGAAAACTTGCTTAAAATGCAATAATATGCGAAATTCTAAGATTTGAAGGCCAAATCACATATCGTGATACTACATGAAATAGTATCGAAATATTATCATCGAAATATTAATATTAACAAATCATCTATTTGTTTCTCGTTGAAATACTGAGTAAGATATTGAAAAGGGGAGGAAGTTTGGCTTTTATTGCATATATCGACGTTTCAGGCGGAATTGTGCGGTTTTACGTGTACATCTTCCATCGGTAATATAAGAAAAAGACGTATGACAATGTTGCTTCCAATACAAATGATTAAAATCAATGTGTTTTCATTAGAATTACCTAAAATGTTCCTGATTTTTTGTTTATATTACCGATGGAATATATACACGTTAAACCGTTAACTTCCAGCTGAAACGTCGATATATGCAATAAAAACCGAACTTCTCCCCTTTTTCAATATCTTACTGATTATTTTAACGAGAAACAAATAGTTGATTGAAAATGAGGTATTTAAGGTTAATTTCTAATCAATTACGGTGTTGCAATCATTTTTATCGTATATTTAATGATTTAATACCAATAAACTGAAAATTCATAAAAACGTTGAAAAACGGCAAAATATTGCCTAATTCGATGATATTTTGTTTAAATCACATAAAGGAAAAGGGGATGATAAACGTCAAAATATTGCTAAATTCTATGATGTTTAGTACGAACAAAATGCAAGAAAACTTGCTTGAAATGCAATATTATGCGAAATTCTGAGAGTTTAAGGCCAAATCACATATCGTAATACTACATGAAAAGTCTCGAAATATTGGTAAAAATGAATATATTTACGTAATATCAAATTACATGAAAACATGAAAAGTCCCTATTATACCAAATTTGAGGATTTTAACTTCGAATCATAACGCGAGGTTTCGTTTAATTTAGATCCAAGAAAAGACATATGACAATGTTGTTTCCAATACAAATGATAAAAAACAATGTGTTTTCATTAGAATGAACTAAATTGTTCCTGATTTTCCGTTTATATTACCGATGGAAAATATACACGTAAAACCGCTCTATTCCGGCTGAAACGTCGATATATGCAATAAAAACCGAACTTCTCCCCTTTTCAATATCTTACTCAGTATTTCAACGAGAAACAAATAGATGATTGAAGATGAAGTATTTAAGGTTATTATCTAATCAATTATGTGTTTATATAATTTTTATCGTATATTTAATGAATAAAACCAATAAACTGGAAATTCAATAAAACGTGGAAAAAACAGCAAAATATTGCCTAATTCGATGATGTTTTCTTTGTATCGCATAAAGGAAAAGGGGGATGATAAACGTCAAAATATTACTAAATTCGATGATTTTTTAGTACGAAACAAAATGCAAGAAAACATGCTTAAAATGCAATATTATGCGATATTCTGAGATTTGAATGCCGAATCACATATCGTGAGAAAACATGAAGTAGTATCGAAATATTGGTAAAACGAATATATTTACGTAAAATCACACCACATGAAAAACGTGAAAAAAAGTCACAATTTTACCATATTTGAGGATTCTAACTTCAAATCATAGAACGAGGTTTCGTATTATTTAGATCCAAGAAAAGACATATGACAATGTTGTTTCCAATACAAATGATAAAAATCAATGTGTTTTCATTAGAATTAACTAAAATGTTCCTGATTTTCCGTTTATATTACCGACGGAAGATGTACACGTAAAACCGCTCTATTCCGGCTGAAACGTCGATATTTGCAATAAAAGAGAAATTTTCCCCTTTTCAATATCTTATCAGGTATTTTAACGAAAACAAATAGTTGATTGAAAATGAAGTATTTAAGGTTATTATCTAATCAATTATGTGTTTGCATCATTTTATCACATATATTTAATGAATTAATACCAATAAACTGGAAATTCACAAAACCGTGGAAAAACAGCAAAATATTGCCTAATTCTATGATATTTTGTTTAAATCACATAGAGGAAAAGGGGGATGATAAACGTAAAAATATTACTAAATTCGATGATTATTAGTACGAAACAAAATGCAAGAAAACAGGCTTAAAATGCAATATTATGTGAAATTCTAAGATTTGAAGGCCAAATAACATATCGTGATACTACATGAAATTGTATCGAAATATTGGTAAAATGAATATATTTACGTAATATCAAACTACATAAAAAATGTGAAAAAGTCACTATTATACCAAATTTGAGGATTTTAACTTCGGATCATAACGCGAGGTTTCGTATAATTTAGATCCAAGAAAAGACATATGACAATGTTGTTTCAATACAAATGATAAAAAACAATGTGTTTTCATTAGAATGAACTAAAATGTTCCTGATTTTCAGTTTATATTACCGATGGAAGATGTACACGTAAAATCGCTGTATTCCGGCTGAAACGTCGATATAATGCAATAAAAATCGAACTTCTCCCCTTTTCAATATCTTACTCAGTATTTTAACGAGAAAACAATTAGTTGATTGAAAATGAAGTATTTTAAGGTTAATTTCTAATCAATTATGTGTTTGCATCATTTTCATCGTATATTTAATGAATTGATACCAATAAACTGAAAATTCAGAAAAACGTGGAAAAAACGGCAAAATATTGCCTAATTCGATTATATTTTTTTAAATCACATAGAGGAAAAGGGGGATGATAAACGTAAACAATATTACTAAATTCGATGATTATTAGTACGAAAACAAAATGCAAGAAAACATGCTTAAAATGCAATATTATGTGAAATTCTAAGATTTGAAGGCCAAATCACATGTCGTGATACTACATGAAATAGTATCGAAATATTGGTAAAATGAATATATTTACGTAATATCAAACTACATAAAAAACGTGAAAAAGTCATTATTATACCAAATTTGAGGATTTTAACTTCGGGATCATAAAGCGAGGTTTCGTATAATTTAGATCCAAGAAAAGACATATGACAATGTTGTTTCCAATACAAATGATAAAAACAATGTGTTTTCATTAGAATGACTAAAATGTTCCTGATTTTCCGTTTATATTACCGATGGAAGGTATACACGTAAAACCGCTCTATTCCGGCTGAAACGTCGATATATACAATAAAAACCGAACTTCTCCCCTCCTCAATATCTTACCCAGTATTTCAACGAGAAACAAATAGATGATGAAGATGAAGTACTTAAGGTTATTATCTAATCAATTATGTGTTTGTTTTATTTTTAACGTATATTTAATGAATTAATACCAATAAACTGGAAATTCAATAAAAACGTGGAAAAAACAGCAAAATATTGCCTAATTCGATTATATTTTCTTTATATCACAATAAAGGAAAAGGGGGGATGATAAACGTCAAAATATTACTATATTCGATGATTTTTAGTAGGAAACAAAATGCAAGAAAACTTGCTTAAAATGCAATACTATTCGAAATTCTGAGATTTGAAGGCCGAATCGCATATTCGTGAGAAAACATGAAGTAGTATCGAAATATTTGGTAAAAACGAATATATTTACGTAAAATCACACCACATGAAAAACGGTGAAAAAAAATCATTATTTACCATATTTGAGGATTTTAAATTCAAATCAAAGAGCGAGGTTTCGTATTATTTAGATCCAAGAAAAGACATATGACAATGTTGTTTCCAATACAAAATGATAAAAATCAATGTGTTTCCATTACAATAACAAAAATATTCCTGATTTGTCCGCTTATATTACCGACTGAAGATGTACACGTAAAACCGCTCTAATCCGGCTGATGAAACGTCGATATATGCAATAAAAGCAGAAATTCTGTTTCAAAACAGAAATGAAAATGAAGTATTAAGGTTAATTTCTAATCAATTATGTGTTTTGCATCATTTTTATCATACATATTTAATGAAAACAAAACAAAACATTTAACAAAACGTGGAAAAAACAGCAAAATATTGCCTAATTCGATGATATTTTGTTTAAATTACATAAAGGAAAAGGGGAATGATAAACGTCAAAATATTACTAAAATCGATGATTTTTAGTACAAAACAAATGCAAGAAACTTGCTTAAAATGCAATATTATGCGAAATTCTGGATATTTGAAGGCCAAATCACATATCGTGAGAAAACATGAAGTAGTATCGAAATATTGGTTAAAAACGAATATATTTACGTAAAATCACACCACATGAAAACCTGAAAAAGTCACTATTTTACCATATTTGAGGATTTTATCTTCCAAATCATAGAGCGAGGTTTCGTATTATTTAGGACCCAAGAAAAGACGTATGGCAATGTTGCTTCCAATACAAATGATAAAAATCAATGTGTTCTCATTAGAATTACCTAAAATGTTCCTGATTTTTTGTTTATATTACCGATGGAATATATACCACGTTAAACCGTTTCAATTCCAGCTGAAACGTCGATATATGCAATAAAAACCGAACTTCTCCCCTTTTCAATCTCTTACTGAGTATTTTAACGAGAAACAAATATTTGATTGAAATGAGGTATTTAAGGTTAATTTCTAATCAATTACGTGTTTGCATAATTTTTATCGTATATTTAATGAATTAATACCAATAAACTGGAAAATTCACAAAAACGTTGAAAAACGGCAAAAATATTGCCTAATTCGATGATATTTTGTTTAAATCACATAAAGGAAAAGGGGATGATAAACGTCAAAATATTGCTAAATTCGATGATGTTAAGTACGAAACAAAATGCAAGAAAACTTGCTTAAAATGCAATATTATGCGAAATTCTGAGAGTTTAAGGCCAAATCACATATCGTAATACTACACGAAAAAGTCTCGAAACATTGGTAAAAATGATTATATTTACGTAATATCAAATTACATGAAAAACATGAAAAGTCCCTATTATACCAAATTTGAGGATTTTAACTTCGAACCATAACGCGAGGTTTCGTTTAATTAGATCCAAGAAAAGACATATGACAATGTTGTTTCCAATACAAATGATAAAAATCAATGTGTTTTCATTAGAATTAACTAAAATGTTCCTGATTTTCCGTTTATATTACCGACGGAAGATGTACACGTAAAACCGCTCTAATCCGGCTGAAACGTCGATATATGCAATAAAAGAGAAATTCTCCCCTTTTCAATATCTTATGAAGTATTTTAACGAGAAACAAATAGTTGATTGAAAATGAAGTATTTAAGGTTATTATCTAATCAATTATGCGTTTGCATCATTTTTATCATATATATTTAATGAATTAATACCAATAAACTGGAAATTCACAAAAACGTGAAAAAACAGCAAAATATTGCCTAATTCTATGATATTTTGTTTATATCACATAAAGAAAAGGGAGATGATAAACGTCAAAATATTACTAAATTCGATGATTTTTGATGATCACTCTCTTGAACCTCTCTTATATATCTCTCTTGAGCCTCTGCATCACTCTCTGCATCTGCTCTCTGAGCCTCTGCATCACTCTCTTCAACCTTGCATCACTCTCTTAAGCCTCTGCTTCCCTCTCTTGATCCTCCCCATCACTCTCTTTGAGCCTCGGCATCACTCTCTTAATCCTCTGGATCACTCTCTTGAGCCTCTGCATCACTCTCTTGAGCTCTACATCACTCTCTTGAGCCTCTGCATCACTCTCTTCAGCCTTGCATCACTCTCTTATGCCTCTGCATCCCTCTCTTGATCCTCTGCATCATTCTCTTGAGCCTCTGCATCATTCTCTTGAGAATCTGCATCCCTCTCTTAAGCCTCTATATCATTCTCTTGACCCACTGCATCACTCTGTTGAGCCTCTGCCTCACTCTCTTAAGCCTCTGCATCTCTCTCTTCAGCCTTTGCATCACTCTCTGGAGCCTCTGCATCCCTCTCTTGAGCCTCTGCATCACTCCCATGACCCTCTGCACCCCTCTCTTGTGCTTCTTTATTCCTCACTTGAGCCTCTGCATCCTCTCTTGAGCCTCTGCATCACTCTCTTGAACTCCTGCATCCCACACATGAGCCTGTGCATCCCTCACTTGAGCCTTTGCATCACTCTCTTAAGCCTCTGCATCCCTCTCTTGAGCCTCTGCATCACTCTCTCGAGCCTCTGCATCACTCTCTTGAGCCTCTGCATCACTCTCTTGAGCCTCTGCATCACTCTCTTAAACCTCTGCATCCCTCTCTTGATCCTCTGCATCACTCTCTTGAGCCTCTGCATCATTCTCTTTAGCCTCTACATCCCTCTCTTAAGCCTCTACATCATTCTCTTGAGCCCATGCATCACTCTCCTGAGCCTCTGCATCACTCTCTTAAGCCTCTGCATCTCTCCCTACAGCCTCTGCATCACTCTCTTGATCCTCTGCATCACTCTCTTGAGCCTCTGTATCATTCTCTTAAGCCTCTGCATCCCTCTCTTGAGCCTCTGCAACACTCTCAAGTGCCTCTGCATCTTTCTCTTGTGCCTCTGCATCCCTCACTTTAGCCTCTGCATCCCTGACTTTAGCCTCTGCATCCCTCTCTTGAGCCTCTGCATCCATCTCTTGAGCCTCTGCATCCCTCTCTTAAGCCTCTGCATCACTCTCTTGAGCCTCTCCATTACTCTCTTGAGCCCCTGCATCCCTCTCTTGAGCTTCTGCATCACTCTCTTGAGCCTCTGCATCACCGAATTAGGCCATTATCATCAAATGAGGCCATATTTTGCCTTTTTCCATGTTTTTGTGAATTATCAGTTTATTGTTATTAATTTATTATATATACGATAAAAATGATTTATTTAAATAAATAAAATTTATTATTTTTAAATAAATATTATTTATTTAAATAAATAAATAAAATATATAAAATTTTATATTTATAAATATATATATTTAAATATTGATCTGTATGGATATGGACCCTGTGGGCCAGGAGGTCATCTGTGTCCCCTCAGATGGTCTCCCTTATCACAGTTTGTGTCTATGGATGTGTGTGAGTGTGTGAGTGTGAGTGTCACTGTGAGTGTCCGGGTGAGTGTGGGTGTCCCTGTGAGTGTCCGGATGATTATGTGTCCGGTTACATCTGTGGTTTCAGGAGGCCATCTGTGTCCCCTCAGATGGCCCCTTATCACAGTCTATGGATGTGTGTGTGTGAGTGTCCCTGTGAATGTTCGGATAAGTGTGTGTGTGTGTGTGTGTGTGTGTGTGAGTGTCCGGATTTATGTGAGGTTTGGTTTCAGGAACCATTTGTGTCCATACTCCCCCAAATCTCCTCCCTTATTCCCACCGTGGGTTCGAATCCCAGGTGATTAGACCTACCCTAGGTCTATGAATCCAAGGTATCCATCCGTGGGCCCAACGGATTTCACCCCTTCTCCACTTTCCTAGGGCCAGGCCAGTTCCAGCTATCCAGGGAACCTGTCGAAACAGAGGCAGCTACAGGAGGGGACACACAAATATTTGTGCCCTGCAGTTACACAGCCGTTCCGACAGGCTCGATCGCAATCTATCCAGATGAGAACACGTTCTCCTCCGACTAGACACGCTGGAGTCGCTGTATGTTTAAAATTTGGTTCCTTTATTTATAGTTAGTATTTTTGGTGTATTAATTGATTTGTTTTATATTTTTAATGACTTAGGTAGAGTGATTTAGGGAGTGGGGGGAGGTTACTGGGGAGGTGGTAGCGTGTGTAGTAGATTATACGAGATCGTGGTTAGTTAGTATTTATCTAGTTGTGTCACCTAGTTGTTCTTGCGAGGGTTGAGCTCTGCTCTTTCGGCCCGCCTCTCAACTGTTCAATCAATCAATTTTTACTAACTAATAAAAAAAAATTTCCACATACACACACCCAGGAAGCAGCCCGTAACAGGTGTCTAATGCCCAAGTACCAATGTACTGCTAGGTAAGAGGAGCATCAGAATGAATGAAACTCTGCTGATTTTCGTTTGCGCAATCACCGGGGATCGAACTTTGACCCTAGCATTACGAGTCCAGAGCGCTGTCCACTTCAGCTATAAAGCCCCTAGTGTGTGCATTGGTGCAAAAGATAATTTGGGAGAGGTTAATGGAAAGGAATGATGTTTGGTGGCCTTGAAGTCACTGGAAGAGGGTTGCCAGTTATGAATTTAAATTATAAATTGATTAAGATAGGATATATATGCAAAAGACGTTGTGAGAGATAGTAAGAAAAGTGTTTCTGACTGAGGTTAGGTACTGTGTGGTTGACTTGTATGTTAGGAAAAAGAATATTTATAAGAAACATAGATGTTCTTTAGAAATGTTTGTTTGCAAATAGTTGCAAATTATTGGGTAAAAAACCAATGGTTACCGTACCTTGAACAAACACACGTGAGCACCATTAGTCGACGGGGTCAGGGAGTGAGAGTCAACAGCGAAACAGTAACAAAAAATGTGACAATAATGGGAAACTATGTCATTCAAACGTATACATGTTAACCATATAAATTACAGTAACACTAACGCGCGCATACGTACATATGTCAATCAATTTACATAAATAAACATTCACTAATATGTACTTTTAAAATGGACACATACAGATAATTACCGTACACATGTCAGTTTAATTACAGGTACACATAAACACATATAGCTTTTACGTGTCTGTCGGTCATGACAATAATACACATGGATACGAACACAAAACAGTCCATTATCAACTAGTGTGTGTGTGTGTGTGTGTGTGTGTGTTTGTGTGTGTGTGTGTGTGTATTCTCTCCTGGTTCTGTTTGCAGGGGTTGAGCTCTGGCTTTTGGTCCCGCCTCTGTGTGTGTTGTGTTGTATGTGTGTGTGTGGTGTGTGTGTGTGTGTTTTCTCCCCTGGTTCTGTTTGCAGGGGTTCAGCTCTGGCTCTTTGGTCCCGCCTCTGTGTGTGTTGTGTGTGTGTGTGTGTGTGTGTGTGTGTGTGTGTGTGTGTGTGCGCGCGTGTGTGTGTGTGTTGTGTGTGTGTGGTGTATTCACCTAGTTGTATTCACTTAGTTGTGTTTGCGGGGGTTGAGCTTTGCTCTTTCGGCCCGCCTCTCAACTGTCAATCAACTGTTTACTAACTACACTAACTACTTTTTTTTTTTTTTTCACACCACACACACACACCCCAGGAATAAGCCAGTGACAGCTGACTAACTCCCAGGTACCTATTTACTGCTAGGTAACAGGGGCATTCAGGGTGAAAGAAACTTTGCCCATTTGTTTCTGCCTCGTGCGGGAATCGAACCCGCGCTACAGAATTACGAGTCCTGCGCGCTATCCACCAGGCTACGAGGCCCCCTGAACAGTCGAATCAGGATAAAGAATATCTTTCGATTTGCTATTGCATCAACCGGGATTCGATCGGGGACCATTAGGATTATAACCAACGAACTCTCTCCATTTAGACGCTAGGCCTCCAGTTTGTGTGTGTGTGTGGGTGTGTGTGTGTGTGTTTTATCATTATATTTACTATATGTATCTGCAGAATCGAGTTATTAGCTCTTAGACCCCGCCCATCAAATAAATGTATTTATCCTCTTTTATATCTACTACATCTATTTCTCTCTAACTAACACACACACAAATACCACACACACACACACACACACACACACACACACACACACACACACACACACACACACACACACACACACACACACACACACACACCACACACACACACACCACACACACACACACACACACACACACACACACACACACACACACACATACACACACACACACAAACACACACACACACACACCCACACACACACACACACACACACACACACACACACACACACACACACACACACACACACACACACACACACACACACACACAAACTGGAGGCCTAGCGTCTAAATGGAGAGAGTTCGTTGGTAATAATCCTAATGGTCCCCGATCGAATCCCGGTTGATGCAATAGCAAATCGAAAGATATTCTTTATCCTGATTCGACTGTTCACCTAGCACAAATGTATCCATCAATGTATCCATCTATCTTTCGACTTATATCTGTCAATCCATCAATCTATCTTCCCATTAAACCAAACCATTTATCATTATGTACATCTATCTATCTATGAATCCGTCCATCAACTCATCTTTCTATCCATCCATATAGTCATCTGTCTTTCCGTCCATCAACTCATCTATGCATCCGTCTATCCGTCAATATATATATTTAGCTATCAATGTATCCATCCATCTATTACCTATATAAATTTTCCATTAATCTATCCATTTATCATAACCATCTATCAACACCCTCCCCACTCCCTCTCCTATTTTACTACCAAACTCCCTCCTCTCGTTCTGGCACCTTCTCCTTCCCTTTTCCTCCCTCTCACAAACCTGCTCATCCTCCATCCTTCTGCCCTTCCCACTCCCGCCCCTATCCCATCCCTCCCTTCCCATCGTCTTCCCTCTCGCCGCAGATCCATCCCTTCGTTCTCATTCCTTCCGACGCTTCTCACTGTCGCCCTTCCCTCTGTTTTTCCTCCCTCCCGTTGCTAGTCCTTTAGTCCGTTGAGCCTCTGCATCACTCTCTGGAGCCTCTGCATTACTCTCTTGAGCCTCTGCATCACTCTCTTAAGCCTCTGCATCTCTCTCTTCAGCCTCTGCATCACTCTCTTGAGCCTCTGCATCACTCACTTAAGCCTCTGCATCTCTCTCTTCAGCCTCTGCATCACTCTCTTTATCCTCTGCATCACTCTCTTAAGCCTCTGCATCACTCTCTTGAGCCTCTCCATTACTCTCTTGAGCCCCTGCATCCTTCTCTTGAGCTTCTGCATCACTCTCTTGAGCCTCTGCATCACCGAATTAGGCCATTATCATCAAATGAGGCCATATTTTGCCTTTTTCCATGTTTTTGTGAATTATCAGTTTATTGTTATTAATTTATTATATATACGATAAAAATGATTTATTTAAATAAATAAAATTTTATTTTTAAATAAATATTATTTATTTAAATAAATAAATAAAATATATAAAAATTTTATATTTATAAATATATATATTTAAATATTGATCTGTATGGATATGGACCCTGTGGGCCAGGAGGTCATCTGTGTCCCCTCAGATGGTCTCCCTTATCACAGTTTGTGTCTATGGATGTGTGTCAGTGTGGAGTGTGAGTGTCACTGTGAGTGTCCGGGTGAGTGTGGGGTGTCCCTGTGAGTGTCCCGGATGATTATGTGTCCGGTTACATCTGTGGTTTCAGGAGGCCATCTGTGTCCCCTCAGATGGTCTCCCTTATCACAGTCTATGGATGTGTGTGTGTGAGTGTCCCTGTGAATGTTCGGATAAGTGTGGTGTGTGTGTGTGTGTGTGTGTGTGAGTGTCCGGATTATGTGAGGTTTGGTTTCAGGAACCATTTGTGTCCCTACTCCCCAAAATCTCCTCCCTTATTCCCACCGTGGGTTCGAATCCCAGGTGATTAGACCTACCCTTCCCATCGTCTTCCCTCTCGCCGCAGATCCATCCCTTCCTTTTCCGACGCTTCTCACTGTCGCCTTCCCTCTGTTTTTCCTCCCTCCGTTGCTAGTCCTTTAGTCCGTTGAGCCTCTGCATCACTCTCTGGAGCCTCTGCATTACTCTCTTGAGCCTCTGCATCACTCTCTTAAGCCTCTGCATCTCTCTCTTCAGCCTCTGCATCACTCTCTTGAGCCTCTGCATCACTCACTTAAGCCTCTGCATCTCTCTCTTCAGCCTCTGCATCACTCTCTTTATCCTCTGCATCACTCTCTTGAGCCTCTGCATCACTCTCTTGAGCCTCTGCATCACTCTCTTGAGCCTCTGCATTACTCTTCTGCACCACTCTCTTAAGCCTCTGCATCTCTCTCTTCAGCCTCTGCATCACTCTCTTTAGCCTCTGCATCACTCTCTTGAGTCTCTGCATCACTCTCTTGAGCCTCTGCATCACTCTCTGGAGCCTCAGCATCTCTCTCTTGAGCCTCTGCATCACTCTCTTGAGCCTCTGAATCACTCTCTAGAGCCTCTGCATTCACTCTCTTGAGCCTCTGCATCACTCTCTGGAGCTTCAGCATCTCTCTCTTGAGCCTCTGCATCACTCTCTTGAGCCTCTGAATCACTCTCAAGAGCCTCTGCATCACTCTCATAAGCCTCTGCTTCCCTCTCTTGATCCTCTGCATCACTCTCTTGAGCCTCTGCATCGCTCTCTTGATCCTCTGCATCACTCTCTTCAGCCTCTGCATCCCTCTCTTGAGCCTCTGCATCACTCTCTTAAGCCTCTGCATCACTCTCTTGAGCCTCTGCATCACTCTCTTGATCCTCTGCATCACTCTCTTGAGCCTCTGCATCCCTCACTTGAGCCTCTGCATCCCTCACTTGAGCCTCTGGATCACTCTCTTGAGCTTCTGCATCACTCTCTTGAGCCTCTGCATCACTCTCCTGAGCCTCTGCATCCCTCTTTTGATCCTCTGCATCACTCTCTTGAGCCTCTGCATCATTCTCTTGAGCCTCTGCATCCCTCTCTTAAGCCTCTACATCACTCTCTTGGGACTCTGCATCCCTCTCTTAAGCCTCTACATCGCTCTCTGGAGTCTCTGCATCTCTCTCTGGAGCCTCAGCATCCCTATCTTGAGGGATGCTGAGGCTCGAGGCTCGAGAGAGTGATGCAGAGGCCTGAAGAGAGGGATTCAGAGGCTTAAGAGAGTGATGCAGAGGCTGAAGAAAGTGTTGAAGAGGCTCAAGAGAGGGACGCAGAGGCTCAAGAGAGTGATGCAGAGGCCTCAGGAGAGTTATGCAGAGTCTCAAGAGAGTGATGCAGAGGCTTACGAGAGTGATGCAGATGATCAAGAGAGGGATGCAGAGGCTTAAGAGAATGATGCAGAGGCTGAAGAGATTGTTGCAGAGGCTTAAGAGAGGGATGCAGAGCCTCAAGCGAGTGATACAGAGGTTCAAGAGAGTGATGCAGAGGCTCAAGAGAATGATGCAGAGGCTTAAGAGAGGGATGCAGAGGCTCAAGAGAGGGATGTAGAGGCTCAAGAGAGTGATGCAGAGGCTTAAGTCTTGAGCTTCTGCATCCCTCTCTTCAGTCTCTGCAACACTCTATTCAGCCTCTGCATCACTCTCGTAAGCCTCTGAATCCCTCTCTTGAGGCCTCTGCATCACTCTCTCGAGCTTCTGCATCACTCTCCTGATCCTCTGCATCAATCTCTTCAGCCTCTGCATCACTCTCTTGAACCTCTGCATAACTCTCTTGAGCCTTTGCATCACTCTCTTCAGCCTCTGCATCACTCTCCTAATCCTCTGCTTCCCTCTCGTGATCCTCTGCATCACTCTCTTGAGCCTCGGCATCACTCTCTTAATCCTCTGGATCACTCTCTTGAGCCTCTGCATCACTCTCTTGAGCCTCTACATCACTCTCTTGAGCCTCTGCATCACTCTCTTCAGCCTCTGCATCACTCTCTTATGCCTTTGCATCCCTCTCTTGATCCTCTGCATCACTCTCTTGAGCCTCTGCATCATTCACTTGAGAATCTGCATCCCTCTCTTAAGCCTCTACATCATTCTCTTGACCCTCTGCATCACTCTGTTGAGCCTCTGCCTCACTCTCTTAAGCCTCTGCATCTCTCTCTTCAGCCTTTGCATCACTCTCTGGACCCTCTGCACCCCTCTCTTGTGCCTCTTTATTCCTCACTTGAGCCTCTGCATCCCTCTCTTGAGCCTCTGCATCATTCTCTTGAACTCCTGCATCCCACACATGAGCCTCTGCATCCTTCACTTGAGCCTTTGCATCACTCTCTTAAGCCTCTGCATCCCTCTCTTGAGCCTCTGCGTCACTCTCAAGAGCCTCTGCATCCCTTTCTTATGCCTCTGCTTTCCTCACTTGAGCCTCTGCATCCCTTTCTTGAGCCCCTGCATCCCTCTCTTGAGCCTCTGAATCACTCTGCTGAGCCTCTGCATCCCTCTCTTAAGCCTCTGCATCATTCTGTTGAGTCTCTGCATCACTCTCTTGAGCCTCTGCATCATTCTCTTCAGCCTCTGTATCCCTCTCTTAAGCCTCTGCATCATTCTCTTCAGCCTCTGCATCCTTCTCTTAAACCTCTGCATCATTCTCTTCAGCCTCTGCATTCCTCTCTGTAGCCTCTGCATCACTCTTATAAGCATCTGCATCGCTCTCGTAAGCCTCTGAATCACTCTGTTGAGCCTCTGCATCACTCTCTTGAGCCTCTCCATCACTCTTTTGAGCCTCTGCATCCCTCTCTTAAGCCTCTCCAACACTCTCTTCAGCCCCTGCACCACTCCCTTAAGCCTCTGCATCCCTTTTTTGAGCCTCTGCATCACTTTCTTAAGCCTCTGCATCCCTTTCTTGAGCCTTTGCATCACTCTGTTGAACTCCTGCATCCCTCTCCTGAGCCTCTGCGTCACTCTCAAGAGCCTCTGCATCCCTCTCTTGTGCCTCTGCATCCCTCACTAGAGCCTCTGCATTCGTCTGCTGAGCCCCTGCATCCCTCTCATGAGCCTCTGCATCCCTCTCATGAGCCTCTGCTAGGATATTTTGAAAACTGCAGGGAGGGTTTGGGCAAAATGTTATCCATCGCCGCTTTCAGTAATTGGCATATTTTCGGTATGAAAAGTCGTAATTTCAAACTGCGAATACATGCAGAAAGCCAAACGTTGGCTCCAAAATATGGCTCAAGGGTCGAATTGGTTATGTTTGGGATATTTTGAAAACTGCAGGGATGGCCTGGGCAAAATGTGATTCATCGCCTTACTCAGTAATTGGCATATTTTCAGTGATGCAGAGGATCAAGAGAGTGTTGCAGAGGCTCGAGAGAGTGATTCAGAGGCTTACGAGAGTGATGCAGAGAATCAAGAGACTCATGCAGAGGCTCGAGAGAGTTATGCAGAGGCCTCAAGAGAGGGATTCAGAGGCTTAGGAGAGTGATGCAGAGGCTGAAGAGAGTGTTGCAGAGGCTCATGAGAGGGATCTTCTTGAGGTTATCTTGAGATGATTTTGGGGCTTTTTTTTTTTTAGTGTCCCCGCGGCCCGGTCCTCGACCAGGCCTCCACCCCCAGGAAGCAGCCCGTGACAGCTGACTAACTCCCAGGTACCTATTTACTGCTAGGTAACAGGGGCATTCAGGGTGAAAGAAACTTTACCCATTTGTTTCTGCTTCGTGCGGGAATCGAACCCGCGCCACAGAATTACGAATGCTGCGCGCTATCCACCAGGCTACGAGGCCCCTTCGTAGCCTGGATGGGCATCCCTCTTCACGAGGGATGAAGAGACTTAAGAGAGTGATGCAGAGGCTCAAGAGAGAGATACAGAATCTCAAGAGAGTGATGCAGAGGCTTAAGAGAGTGATGCAGAGGCTTAAGAGAGTAAGGCAGAGGCTTAGGAGAGGGATGCAGAGGCTCAAGAGAGTAATGCAGAGGCTTAAGCGGGTGATGCAGAGGCTTAAGAGAGTAATGCAGAGGCTTATGAGAGTGATGCAGAAGCTTAAGAGAGGGATGCAGAGGCTCAAGAGAGGGATGCAGAGGCCCAAGAGAGTGTTTTCAAATACAAATGATAAAAATCTATGTGTTTTCATTAGAATTAACTAAAATGTTCCTGATTTTCGGTTTATATTACCGATGGAAGATGTACACGTAAAACCGCTCTAATCCGGCTGAAACGTCGATATATGCAATAAAACAGAACTTCTCCCCTTTCCAATATCTTACTCAGTATTTTAACGAGAAACAAATAGTTGATTGAAAATGAAGTGTTTAAGGTTAATTTCTAATCAATTATGTGTTTGCATCATTTTTATCGTATATTTAAGGAATTAATAGCAATAAACTGAAAATTCACAAAAACGTGGAAAAACAGCAAAATATTGCCTAATTCGATAATATTTTGTTTATATCACATTAAGGAAAAGGGGATGATAAACGTCAAAATATTGCTGAATTCGATGATTTTTAGTACGAAACATAATGCAAGAAAACTTGCTTAAAATGCAATATTATGCGAAAATCTGAGATTTGATGGCCAAATCACATATCGTGATACTACATGAAATAGTATCGAAATATTAGTAAAAATGAATATATTTGCGTAATATCAAACTACATGAAAAACGTGAAAAAAGTCATTATTATACCAAATTTGAGGATTTTAACTTCGAATCATAGAGCGACGTTTCGTATTATTTAGATCCAAGAAAAGACATATGACAATGTTGTTTCAAATACAAATGATAAAAATCTATGTGTTTTCATTAGAATTAACTAAAATGTTCCTGATTTTCGGTTTATATTACCGATGAAAGATGTACACGTAAACCCGTTCTAATCCGGCTGAAACGTCGATATATGCAATAAAAACAGAACTTCTCCCCTTTCCAATATTTTACTCAGTATTTTAACGAGAAACAAATAGTTGATTGAAAATGAAGTGTTTAAGGTTAGTTTCTAATCAATTATGTGTTTGCATCATTTTTATCGTATATTTAATGAAATAATAACAATAAACTGAAAATTCACAAAAACGTGGAAAAACGGCAAAATATTGCATAATTCGATGATATTTTGTTTTAATCACATAAAGGAAAAGGGGATGATAAAGGTAAAAATATTGCTAAATTCGATGATTTTTAGTACAAAACAAAATGCAAGAAAACTTGCTTAAAATGCAAAATTTGCGAAATTCTGAGATTTGAAGGCCAAATCACATATTGTGAGAAAACATGAAGTAGTATTGAAATATTGGTAAAAACGAATATATTTACGTAAAATCACACTACATGAATAACGTGAAGAAAGTCACTATATTACCATATTTGAGGATTTTAACTTCAAATCAGAGAGCGAGGTTTCGTATTATTTAGATCCAAGAAAAGACATGACAATGTTGTTTCAAATACAAATGATAAAAATCAATGTGTTTTCATTAGAATTAACTAAAATGTTCCTGATTTTCGTTTATATTACCGATGGAAGATGTACACGTAAAACCGCTCTAATCCGGCTGAAAAGTCGATATATGCAATAAAAACAGAACTTCTCCCCTTTCCAATATCTTACTCTGTATTTAACGAGAAACAAATAGTTGATTGAAAATGAAGTGTTTAAGGTTAATTTCTTATCAATTATGTGTTTGCATCATTTTTATCGTATATATAATGAATTAATAGCAATAAACTGAAAATTCACAAAAACGTGGAAAAACAGCAAAATATTGCCTAATTCGATGATATTTTGTTTATATCACATAAAGGAAAAGGGGATGATAAACGTCAAAATATTGCTGGATTCGATGATTTTTAGTACGAAACAAAATGCATGAAAACTTGCTTAAAATGCAATATTATGCGAAAATCTGATATATGAAGGCCAAATCACATATCGTGAGACTACATGAAATAGTATCGAAATATTAGTAAAAATGAATATATTTACGTAATATCAAACTACATGAAAAATGTGAAAAAAGTTATTATTATACCAAATTTGAGGATTTTAACTTCGAATCATAGAGCGACGTTTCGTATTTTTTAGACCATAGAAAAGACGTATAAAGATGTTGCTTCCTATTCAAATGATAAAAATCAAGTGTTTTCATTAAAATTAACTAAAATGTTCCTGATTTTCGGTTTATATTACCGATGAAAGATGTACACGTAAAACCGTTCTAATCCGGCTGAAACGTTGATATATGCAATAAAAACAGAACTTCTCCCCGTTTCAATATCTTACTCAGTATTTTAACGAGAAACAAATAGATGATTGAAAATGAAGTATTTAAGGTTATTTTCTGATCAATTATGTGTTTGCATAATTTTTTTCGTATATATAATGAATTATTACCAATAAACTGAAAATTCACAAAAACGTGGAAAAACGGCCTAATTCGATGATATTTTGTTTAAATCACAGAAAGGAAAAGGGGATGATAAAGGTCAAAATATTGCTAAATTCGATGATTTTTAGTATTAAAGAAAATGCAAGAAAACTTGCTTAAAAATGCAAAATTTGCTAAATTCTGAGATTTGAAGGCCAAATCACATATCGTGAGAAAACATGAAGTAGTATTGATATATTGGTATAAACGAATATATTTACGTTAAATCCCACTACATGAATAACGTGAAAAAAGTCACTATATTACCATATTTGAGGATTTTAACTTCAAATCATAGAGCGAGGTTTAGTATTATTTAGATCAAAGAAAAGACATGACAATCTTGTTTCCAATACAAATGATAAAAATGAATGTTTTTTTATTAGAATTAACTAAAATGTTCCAGATTTTCCGTTTATATTACCGATGGAAGATGTACACGTAAAACCGCTCTAATCCGGCTGAAACGTCGATATATACAATAAAACAGAACTTCTCCCCTTTCCAATATTTTACTCAGTATTTTAACGAGAAACAAATAGTTGATTGAAAATGAAGTGTTTAAGGTTAGTTTCTAATCAATTATGTGTTATATATCACTATATAAATTATGTGTATATATCAATCAATTATGTGTATATATCACTCTCTTAAGCCTCTGCATCACTCTCGTATACCTCTGAATCATTCTCTTGATCCTCTGCATCCCTCTCTTAAGCCTCTACATCATTCTCTTCCGCCTCTGCATCCCTCTCTTGAGCCTTTGCATCACTCTCTTGAGCCTTTGCATCCCTCTCGTGAGCCTCTGCATCACTCTCAAGTGCCTCTGCATCTTTCTCTTTTGCCTCTGCATCCCTCACTTTAGCCTCTGCATCCCTCTCTTGAGCCTCTGCATTCCCCTCTTGAGACTTTTCATCCCGCTCTTGAGCCTCTGCATCCCTCTCTTGAGCCTCTGCATCCCTCTCTTGGGCTTCTGCATCCGATCTATTTAGCCTCTGCATCCCTCTCTTTAGCCTCTGCATCACTCTCTTAAGCCACTGCATCACTCTCTTGATTCTCTGTATCACTCTCTTGAGCCTCTGCATCATACTCTTGAGCCTCTGCATCCCTCTCTTAAGCCTCTACATCAATCTCTTGAGCCCCTGCATCCATCTCTTGAGCCTCTGAATCCCTCGCTTGAGCCTCTGCATCCCTCTCTTAAGCCTCTGCATCACACTCTTAAGCCTCTGCATCACTCTCGTAAGCCTCTCAATCACTCTCTTGAGCCTTTGCATCACTCTCTTAAGCCTCTGCATCCCTAACTTGATCCTCTGCATCACTCTCTTGAGCCGCCTCTGCATCACTCTCTTAAGCCTCTGCTTCACTCTCGTAAGCCTCTGAATCACTCTCTTGAGCCTCTGCATCACTCTCTTGAGCCCCTGCACCCCTGTCTTGAGCCTCTGCATCACTCTCTTGAGCCTCTGCATCACCCTTTTAAGACTCTGCATCCCTCTTTTAAGCCTCTGCATCACTTTCTTAAGCCTCTGCCTAACTCTCTTAAGCCTCTGCATCACTCTCGAAAGCCTCTGAATCACTCTCTTGAGCCTCTGCATCCCTCTCCTGAGCCTCTGCATCACTCCCAAGAGCCTCTGCATCCCTCTCTTGTGACTATCCCTCACTTGAGCCTATGCATCCCTCTCTTGAGCCTCTGCATCACTCTCTTGAACTCCTGCATCCCTCACATGAGCCTCTGCATCCCTCACTTGAACCTTTGCATCACTCTCTTAAGCCTCTGCATCCCTCTCTTGAGCCACTGCGTCACTCTCAAGAGCCTCTGCAACCCTCTCTTGTGCCTCTGCTTCCCTCACTTGAGCCTTTGCATCCCTCTCTTGATCCCCTGCATCCCTCTCTTGAGCCTCTGCATCCCTCTCTCGAGCCTCTGCATCACTCTCGTAAGCCTCTGAATCACTCTGTTGAGTCTCTACATCACTCTCTTGAGCCTCTCCATCACTCTCTTGAGCCTCTGCATCTCTCTCTTAAGCCTCTGCATCATTCTCTTCAGCCTCTGCATCCCTCTCTTAGGCCTCTGCATCATTCTCTTCAGCCTCTGCATTCCTCTAATAAGCCTGAGCCTCTTGAGACTTTTCATCCCGCTGTATCATTCTCTTGCGCCATGTGATTCATGTGATTCTGATGATCACATGAATCATCAGGGGCGGAGGCTCAAGAGAATGATGCAGAGGCTCAAGAGAATAATGCAGAGGATCAAGAGAGGCATGCAGAGGCTCGAGAGAGTGATGCAGTGGCCTCAAGAGAGGGATTCAGAGGCTTAAAAGAGTGATGCAGAGGCTGCATTCTGATGTAGAGGCTAAAAGAGTGATGCAGAGGCTGCAAGACATCAGGAGTTTAAGAGGCTCAAGAGAGTGATACAGGGGATCAAGAGAATGATGTAGAGACTTACGAGAGGGATGTAGAGGCTCAAGAGAATGATGCAGAAGCTCAAGAGAGTGATGCAGAGGTTCAAGAGAGAAAGGCAGAGGCTAACGAGAGTGATGCAGAGGCTCAAGAGAGAAAGGCAGAGGCTTAAGAGAGTGATGCAGAAGCTCAAGAGAGTGATGCAGAGGCTCAAGAGAATGATGTAGAGGCTTAAGAGAGGGATGCAGAGGCTCAAGAGAATGATGCAGAGGCTCAAGAGAATAATGCAGAGGATCAAGAGAGGCATGCAGAGGCTTAAGAGAGCTATGCAGACGCTCAAGAGTGTGATGCAGAGGATCCAGAGAGTGATGCAGAGGCTCGAGAGAGTGATGCAGTGGCCTCAAGAGAGGGATTCAGAGGCTTAAAAGAGTGATGCAGAGGCTGAAGAGAGGGATGCAGAGGCTCAAGAGTATGATGCAGAGGCTCAAGAGAGTGATGCAGAGAATCAAGAGAGTGATGCAGAGGCTTAAGAGAGTGATGCAGAGGGTTAAGAGAAGGAGGCAGAGGCTCAATAGAGGAATGCAGAGGCCCAAGAGAGGGATGCAGAGGCTCAAGTGAGAGATGCAGAGGCTCACGTGAGGTATGCAGAGGCACAAGAGAGGGATGCAGAGGCTCTTGACAGTGATGCAGAGGCTCAAGAGAGGGATGAAGATGCTTAAGAGAGTGATGCAAAGGCTCATGAGAGTTATGCAGAGGCTCATGAGAGGGATGCAGAGGCTCATGAGAGGGATGCAGGGGCTCAGCAGACGAATGCAGAGGCTCTAGTGAGGGATGCAGAGGCACAAGAGAGGGATGCAGAAGCTCTTGAGAGTGACGCAGAGGCTCAGGAGAGGGATGCAGGAGTTCAACAGAGTGATGCAAAGGCTCAAGAAAGGGATGCAGAGGCTTACGAAAGTGATGCAGAGGCTCAAAAAAGGGATGCAGAGGCTTAAGGGAGTGGTGCAGGGGCTGAAGAGAGTGTTGGAGAGGCTTAAGAGAGGGATGCAGAGGCTCAAAAGAGTGATGGAGAGGCTCAAGAGAGTGATGCAGAGGCTCAACAGAGTGATTCAGAGGCTTACGAGAGCGATGCAGATGCTTATAAGAGTGATGCAGAGGCTTAAGAGAGGGATGCAGAGGCTGAAGAGAATGATGCAGAGGCTCAAGAGAGTGATGCAGAGACTCAACAGAATGATGCAGAGGCTTAAGAGAGGGATGCAGAGGCTCAGCAGAGTGATTCAGAGGCTCAAGAGAGGGATGCAGGGGCTCAAGAAAGGGATGCAGAGGCTCAAGTGAGGAATACAGAGGCACAAGAAAGGGATGCAGAGGGTCTTGAGAGTGACGCAGAGGCTCAAGAGAGGGATGCAGAGGCTTAAGAGAGTGATGCAAAGGCTCAAGTGAAGGATGCAGAGGCTCATGTGTGGGATGCAGGAGTTCAAGAGAATGATGCAGCGGCTCAAGAGAGGGATGCAGAGGCTCAAGTGAGGAATAAAGAGGCACAAGAGAGGGGTGCAGAGGGTCCAGAGAGTGATGCAAAGGCTGAAGAGAGAGATGCAGAGGCTTAAGAGAGTGAGGCAGAGGCTCAACAGAGTGATGCAGAGGGTCAAGAGAATGATGTAGAGGCTTAAGAGAGGGATGCAGATTCTCAAGTGAATGATGCAGAGGCTCATGAGAGTGATGCAGAGGATCAAGAGAGGGATGCAAAGGCATAAGAGAGTGATGCAGAGGCTGAAGAGAGTGATGCAGAGGCTCAAGAGAGTGATGTAGAGGCTCAAGAGAGTGATGCAGAGGCTCAAGAGAGTGATCCAGAGGATTAAGAGAGTGATGCTGAGGCTCAAGAGAGTGATGCAGAGGATCACGAGAGGGAAGCAGAGGATTAGGAGAGTGATGCAGAGGCTGAAGAGAGTGATGCAAAGGCTCAAGAGAGTTATGCAGAGGTTCAAGAGAGTGATGCAGAGGCTGAAGAGATTGATGCAGAGGATCAGGAGAGTGATGCAGAAGCTCGAAGAGTGATGCAGAGGCCTCAAGAGAGGGATTCAGAGGCTTACGAGAGTGATGCAGAGGCTGAATAGAGTGTTGCAGAGACTGAAGAGAGGGATGCAGAAGCTCAAGACTTAAGCCTCTGCATCACTCTCTTGAGCCTCTACATCCCTCTCTTGAGCCTCTGCATCCCTCTCTTAAGCCTCTGCATCATTCTCTTGAGCCTCTGCATCACTCTCTTGAACCTCTGTATCACTCGCTTGAGGCTCTGCATCCCTCTCTTAAGCCTCTGCAACAATCTCTTCAGCCTCTGCATCATTCTCTTAAGCCTCTGCATCCCTCTCTTGATCATCTGCATCACTCTCGTAAGCCTCTGCATCACTCTCTTGAGACTCTGCATAACTCTCCTGAGCCTCTGCATCACTCTCATGAGCCTCTGCGTCCCTCTCTTGAGCCTCTTCAACACTTTCTTCAGCCTCTGCATCACTCTCTTAAGCCTCTGAATCCCTCTCTTCAGGCCTCTGCATCACTCTCTCGAGCCTCGAGCCTCAGCATCCCTCAAGATAGGGATGCTGAGGCTCCAGAGAGAGATGCAGAGACTCCAGAGAGCGATGTTGAGGCTTAAGAGAGGGATGCAGAGTCCCAAGAGAGTGATGTAGAGGCTTAAGAGAGGGATGCAGAGGCTCAAGAGAATGATGCAGAGGCTCAAGAGAGTGATGCAGAGGATCAAAAGAGCTATGCCGAGGCTCAGGAGAGTGATGCAGAGGCTCAAGAGAGTGATGCAGAGGCTCAAGAGAGTGATCCAGAGGCTCAAGTGAGGGATGCAGAGGCTCAAGTGAGGGATGCAGAGGCTCAAGAGAGTGATGCAGAGGATCAAGAGAGTGATGCAGAGGCTCAAGAGAGTGATGCAGAGGCTTAAGAGAGTGATGCAGAGGCTCAAGAGAGGGATGCAGAGGCTGAAGAGAGGGATGCAGAGGATCAAGAGAGCGATGCAGAGGCTCAAGAGAGTGATGCAGAGGGTCAAGAGAGGGAAGCAGAGGCTTATGAGGGTGATGCAGAGGCTCTTGAGAGTGATTCAGAGGCTCAAGAGAGTGATGCAGAGGCTCAAGAGAGAGATGCTGAAGCTCCAGAGAGTGATGCAGAGGCTCAAGAGAGTGAATGCAGAGGCTCTAGGGAGTGATTCAGAGGCTCAAGAGAGTGATGCAGAGGCTCAAGAGAGAGATGCTGAGGCTCCAGAGAGTGATGCAGAGGCTCAAGAGAGTGATGCAGAGACTCAAGAGAGTGATGCAGAGGCTAAAGAGAGTGATGCAGAGGCTGAAGAGAGAGATGCAGAGGCTTAAGAGAGTGGTGCAGAAGAGTAATGCAGAGGCTCAAGAGAGTGATGCAGAGGCTCAAGAGAGTGATGCAGAGGATAAAGAGAGTGATGCAGAGGCTGAAGAGAGAGATGCAGAGGCTTAAGTGAGTGATGCAGAGGCTCAAGAGAGTGATGCAGAGGCTGAAGAGAGAGATGCAGAGGCTTAAGAGAGTGATGCAGAGGCTCAAGAGAGTAATGCAGAGGCTCCAGAGAGTGATGCAGAGGCTCAACGGACTAAAGGACTAGCAACGGGAGGGAGGAAAAACAGAGGGAAGGGCGACAGTGAGAAGCGTCGGAAAAGGAAGGGATGGATCTGCGGCGAGAGGGAAGACGATGGGATGGGTAGGTCTAATCACCTGGGATTCGAACCCACGGTGGGAATAAGGGAGGAGATTTGGGGGAGTATGGACACAAATGGTTCCTGAAACCAAACCTCACATAAATCCGGACACTCACACACACACACACACACACACACACACTTATCCGAACATTCACAGGGACACTCACACACACACATCCATAGACTGTGATAAGGGGCCATCTGAGGGGACACAGATGGCCTCCTGAAACCACAGATGTAACCGGACACATAATCATCCGGACACTCACAGGGACACCCACACTCACCCGGACACTCACAGTGACACTCACACTCACACACTCACACACATCCATAGACACAAACTGTGATAAGGGAGACCATCTGAGGGGACACAGATGACCTCCTGGCCCACAGGGTCCATATCCATACAGATCAATATTTAAATATATATATTTATAAATATAAAATTGTTATATATTTTATTTATTTATTTAAATAAATAATATTTATTTAAAAATAATAAATTTTATTTATTTAAATAAATCATTTTTATCGTATATATAATAAATTAATAACAATAAACTGATAATTCACAAAAACATGGAAAAAGGAAAAATATGGCCTCATTTGATGATAATGGCCTAATTCGGTGATGCAGAGGCTCAAGAGAGTGATGCAGAAGCTCAAGAGAGGGATGCAGGGGCTCAAGAGAGTAATGGAGAGGCTCAAGAGAGTGATGCAGAGGCTTAAGAGAGGGATGCAGAGGCTCAAGAGATGGATGCAGAGGCTCAAGAGAGGGATGCAGAGGGTAAAGTCAGGGATGCAGAGGCTAAAGTGAGGGATGCAGAGGCACAAGAGAAAGATGCAGAGGCACTTGAGAGTGTTGCAGAGGCTCAAGAGAGGGATGCAGAGGCTTAAGAGAATGATACAGAGGCTCAAGAGAGTGATGCAGAGGATCAAGAGAGTGATGCAGAGGCTGTAGGGAGAGATGCAGAGGCTTAAGAGAGTGATGCAGAGGCTCAGGAGAGTGATGCATGGGCTCAAGAGAATGATGTAGAGGCTTAAGAGAGGGATGTAGAGGCTAAAGAGAATGATGCAGAGGCTCAAGAGAGTGATGCAGAGGATCAAGAGAGGGATGCAGAGGTTTAAGAGAGTGATGCAGAGGCTCAAGAGAGTGATGCAGAGGCTCAAGAGAGTGATGCAGAGGCTCGAGAGAGTGATGCAGAGGCTCAAGAGAGGGATGCAGAGGCTTAAGAGAGTGATGCAAAGGCTCAAGTGAGGGATGCAGAGGCTCATGTGTGGGATGCAGGAGTTCAAGAGAGTGATGCAGAGGCTCAAGAGAGGGATGCAGAGGCTCAAGTGAGGAATAAAGAAGCACAAGAGAGGGGTGCAGAGGGTCATGGGAGTGATGCAGAGGCTCAAGAGAGGGATGCAGAGGCTCCAGAGAGTGATGCAAAGGCTGAAGAGAGAGATGCAGAGGCTTAAGAGAGTGAGGCAGAGGCTCAACAGAGTGATGCAGTGGGTCAAGAGAATGATATAGAGGCTTAAGAGAGGGATGCAGATTCTCAAGAGAATGATGCAGAGGCTCAAGAGAGTGATGCAGAGGATCAAGAGAGGGATGCAGAGGCATAAGAGAGTGATGCAGAGGCTGAAGAGAGTGATGCAGAGGCTCAAGAGAGTGATGTAGAGGCTCAAGAGAGTGATGCAGAGGCTCAAGAGAGTGATCCAGAGGATTAAGAGAGTGATGCCGAGGCTCAAAAGAGTGATGCAGAGGATCACGAGAGGGAAGCAGAGGATTAGGAGAGTGATGCAGAGGCTGAAGAGAGTGATGCAGAAGCTCAAGTGAGTTATGCAGAGTTTCAAGAGAGTGATGCAGAGGCTTAAGAGATTGATGCAGAGGATCAGGAGAGTGATGCAGAAGCTCGAGAAAGTGATGCAGAGGCCTCAAGAGAGGGATTCAGAGGCTAAGAGAGTGATGCAGAGGCTGAAGAGAGTGTTGCAGAGACTGAAGAGAGGGATGCAGAGGCTCAAGAGAGTGATGCCGAGGCAGAAGAGAGTTATGCAGAGGCTCATGAGAGTGATGCAGAGGCTTACGAGAGTAATGCAGATGATTAAGAGAGAGATGCAGAGGCTTAAGATATTGATGCAGAGGCTGAGGAGAGTGTTGCAGGGCTTAAGAGAGGGATGCAGAGGCTCAAGACTTAAGCCTCTGCATCACTCTCTTGAGCCTCTACATCCCTCTCTTGAGCCTCTGCATCCCTCTCTTAAGCCTCTGCATCATTCTCTTGAGCCTCTGCATCACTCTCTTGAACCTCTGCATCACTCGCTTGAGGCTCTGCATCCCTCTCTTAAGCCTTTGCAACACTCTCTTCAGCCTCTGCATCATTCTCTTAAGCCTCTGCATCCCTCTCTTGATCATCTGCATCACTCTCGTTTGCCTCTGCATCACTCTCTTGAGACTCTGCATAACTCTCCTGAGCTTCTGCATCACTCTCTTGAGCCTCTGCGTCCCTCTCTTGAGCCTCTTCAACACTTTCTTCAGCCTCTGCATCACTCTCTTAAGCCTCTGAATCCCTCTCTTCAGGCCTCTGCATCACTCTCTCGAGCCTCGAGCCTCAGCATCCCTCAAGAGAGGGATGCTGAGGCTCCAAAGAGAGATGCAGAGGCTCCAGAGAGCGATGTAGAGGCTTAAGAGAGGGATGCAGAGTCTCAAGAGAGTGATGTAGAGGCTTAAGAGAGGGATGCAGAGGCTCAAGAGAATGATGCAGAGGCTCAAGAGAGTGATGCAGAGCATCAAAAGAGGGATGCAGAGGCTCAAGAGAGTGATGCAGAGGCTCAAGAGAGTGATGCAGAGGCTCAAGAGAGTGATGCAGAGGCTCAAGTGAGGGATGCAGAGGCTCAAGAGAGGGATGCAGAAGCTCAAGAGAGTGATGCAGAGGATCAAGAGAGTGATGCAGAGGCTCAAGAGAGTGATGCAGAGGCTTAAAAGAGTGATGCAGAGGCTCAAGAGAGGGATGCAGAGGCTGAAGAGAGTGATGCAGAGGATCAAGAGAGTGATGCAGAGGCTCAAGAGAGTGATGCAGAGGATCAAGAGAGGGAAGCAGAGGCTTATGAGAGTGATGCAGAGGCTCTAGAGAGTGATTCAGAGGCTCAAGAGAGTGATGCAGAGGCTCAAGAGAGAGATGCTGAAGCTCCAGAGAGTGATGCAGAGACTCAAGAGAGTGATGCAGAGGCTCTAGAGAGTGATTCAGAGGCTCAAGAGAGTGATGCAGAGGCTCAGGAGAGAGATGCAGGGCTCCAGAGAGTGATGCAGAGGCTCAAGAGAGTGATGCAGATACTCAAGAGAGTGATGCAGAGGCTAAAGAGAGTGATGCAGAGGCTGAAGAGAGAGATGCAGAGGCTTAAGCGAGTGGTGCAGAAGAGTAATGCAGAGGCTCAAGAGAGTGATGCAGAGGCTCAAGAGAGTGATGCAGAGGCTCAAGAGAGTGATGCAGAGGCTCAAGAGAGTGATGCAGAGGCTCAAGAGAGTGATGCAGAGGATAAAGAGAGTGATGCAGATTCTGAAGAGAGAGATGCAGAGGCTTAAGAGAGTGATGCAGAGGCTCAAGAGAGTGATGCAGAGGCTGAAGAGAGAGATGCAGAGGCTTAAGAGAGTGATGCAGAGGCTCAAGAGAGTAATGCAGAGGCTCCAGAGAGTGATGCAGAGGCTCAACGGACTAAAGGACTAGCAACGGGAGGGAGGAAAAACAGAGGGAAGGGCGACAGTGAGAAGCGTCGGAAGGAATGAGAACGAAGGGATGGATCTGCGGCGAGAGGGAAGACGATGAGAAGGGAGGGATGGGATAGGGGCGGGAGTGGGAAGGGCAGAAGGATGGAGGATGAGCAGGTTTATGAGAGGGAGGAAAAGGGAAGGAGAAGGTGCCAGAACGAGAGGAGGGAGTTTGGTAGTAAAATAGGAGAGGGAGTGGGGAGGGTGTTGATAGATGTTTATGATAAATGGATAGATTAATGGAAAATTTATATAGGTATATAGATGGATGGATACATTGATAACTAAATATATATATTGACGGATAGAAGGATGCATAGATGAGTTGATGGACGGAAAGACAGATGACTATATGGATGGATAGAAAGATGAGTTGATGGACGGATTCATAGATAGATAGATGTATATAATGATAAATGGTTGGTTTAATGGGAAGATAGATTGATGGATTGACAGATATAAGTCGAAAGATAGATGGATACATTGATGGATACATTTGTGCTAGGTGAACAGTCGAATCAGGATAAAGAATATCTTTCGATTTGCTATTGCATCAACCGGGATTCGATCGGGGACCATTAGGATTATAACCAACGAACTCTCTCCATTTAGACGCTAGGCCTCCAGTTTGTGTGTGTGTGTGTGTGTGTGTGTGTGTGTGTGTGTGTGTGTGTGTGTGTGTGTGTGTGTGTGTGTGTGTGTGTGTGTGTGTGTGTGTGTGTGTGTGTGTGTGTGTGTGTGTGTGTGTGTGTGTGTGTGTGTGTGTGTGTGTGTGTGTGTGTGTGTGTGTGTGTTAGAGAGAAATAGATGTAGTAGATATAAAAGAGGATAAATACATTTATTTGATAGGAACACACACACACACACACAAACTGGAGGCCTAGCGTCTAAATGGAGAGAGTTCGTTGGTGCCTCTGCATTCCTCACTTGAGCCTCTGCATCCCTCTCTTCAGCCCTGCATCCCTCGCTTGAGCCTCTGCATCCCTCTCTTAAGCCTCTGCATCACACTTTGAAGCCAATGCATCACTCTCGTAAGCCTCTGAATCACTTTCTTGAGCCTCTGCATCACTCTCGAAAGCCTCTGAATCACTTTCTTGAGCCTCTGCATCCCTCTCTTGAACTCCTGCATCCCTCTCATGAGCCTCTGCATCCCTTTCTTGAGCCTTTGCATCACTCTCTTAAGCCACTGCATCCCTCTCTTGAGCCTCTGCATCCCACACTTGAGCCACTGAATCCCTTTCGTGAGCCTCTGCATCCTTCTCTTGGGCCTCTGCATCCCTCTCTTGAGCCTCTGCATCCCTCTCTTAAGCCTCTGTATCACTCTCTTAAGCCTCTGCATCACTCTCTTAAGCCTCTGAATCACTCTCTTGAGCCTCTGCATCACTCTCTTGAGCCCCTGCATCCCTCTCTTAAGCCTCTGCATCACTCTCTTGAGCCTCGGCATCACCGTTTAAGCCTCTGCATTACTCTCTTGAGCCTTTGCATCCCTCTCCTAAGCCTCTGCCTTACTCTCTTAAGCCTCTGCATCACTTTCATGAGCCTCTGCATCCCTCTCTTGAGCCTCTGCATCACTCTCTTCAGCCTCTTCATCCCTTTCTTGAGCCTCTGCAACACTCTCTTCAGCCTCTGCATCACTCTCCTAAGCCTCTGAATCCCTCTGTTGAGGCCTCTGCATAACTCTCTTGAGCCTCTGCATCACTCTCTTGTTTCTCTGCATCACTCTCGTAAGCATCTGAATCACTCTCGAGCCTCTGCATCACTCTCTTGATCCTCTGCATCACTCTCTTGAGCCTCTGCATCACTCTCTTCAGCCTCTGCATCACTCTCTTTAGCCTCTGCATCACTCTCTTAAGCCTCTGCTTCCCTCTCTTGTGCCTCTTTATCCCTCACTTGAGCGTCTGCATCCCTCTCCTGAGCCTCTGCATCACTCTCTTGAACTCCCGCATCCCTCACATGAGCCTCTGCATCCCTCACTTGAGCCTTTGCATCACTCTCTTAAGCCTCTGCATTACTCTCGTAAGCCTCTGAATCACTCTCTTGAGCCTATGCATCCCTCTCTTGAGCCTCTGCATCACCCCCAAGAGCCTCTGCATCCCTCTCTAGTGCCTCATTATCCCTCACGTGAGCCTCTGCATCCCTCTCTTGAGCCTCTGCATCACTCTCTTGAACTCCTGCATCCCTCACATGAGCCTCTGCATCCCTCACTTGAACCTTTGCATCACTCTCTTAAGCCTCTGCATCCCTCTCTTGAGCCTCTGCGTCACTCTCAAGAGCCCCTGCATCCCTCTCTTGTGCCTCTGCTTCCCTCACGATAGCCTCTGCATCCCTCTCTTGAGCCCCTGCATCCCTCTCTTGAACCTTAGCATCCCTCTCTTCAGCCTCTGCATACCTCTCTTAAGCCTCTGCATCACTCTCTTAAGCCTCTGCATCACTCTCGTAAGCCTCTGAATCACTCTGTTAAGCCTCTGCATCACTCTTTTGAGCCTCTACATCACTCTCTTGAGCCCCTGCATAACTCTCTTAAGCCTCTGCATTATTCTCTTCAGCCTATGCATCCCTCTCTTATGCCTCTGCATCATTCTCTTCAGCCTCTGCATTCCTCTCTGAAGCCTTTGCATCACTTTCTCGATCTTCTGCATCCCTCTCTTAAGCCTCTGCATTACTCTCTTGAGCCGGTGCATCATTCTCTTGAGCCTCTGCATCCCTCTCTTAAGCCTCTACCTCATTCTCTTGTGCCTCTGCATCACACTCTTGAACTTTTGCATCACTCTCTTAAGCCTCTGCATCTCTCTCTTAAGCCTCTGCATCCCTCTCTTGAGCCTCTGCATCACGCTCTTTAGCCTCTACATCCCTCTCTTGAGCCTCTGCATCCCTCTCTTAAGCCTCTGCATCACTCTCTTGAGCCTTTGCATCACTCTCTTGAGCCTCTGCATCCCTCTCTTATGCTTCTGCAACACTCTCTTCAGCCTCTGCATCACTCTCTTAACCCTCTGCATCCCTCTCTTGAGCCTCTGCATCCCTCTCTTAAGCCTCTGCAACACTCTCTTCAGTCTCTGCATCACCCTCTTGAGTCTTTGCATCACTCTCTTGAGCTTCTGCAACACTCTCTTCAGCCTCTGCATCACTCTCTTAAGCCTCTGCATCCCTTTTTTGAGCCTCTGCATCACTTTCTTAAACCTCTGCATCCCTTTCTTGAGCCTTTGCCTCACTCTCTTGAACTCCTGCATCCCTCTCATGAGCCTCTGCATCCCTCCCCTGAGCCTTTGCATCACTCTCCTAACCCTCTGCATCCCTCTCTTGAGCCTCTGCGTCACTCTCAAGAGCCTCTGCATCCCTCTCTTGTGCCTCTGCATCCTTCACTTGAGCCTCTGCATCCGTCTCCTGAGCCCCTGCATCCCTCTCTTGAGACTCTGCATCCCTCGCTCGAGCCTCTGCATCCTTAAGCCTTTGCATCACTCTCTTAAGCCTCTGCATAACTCTCGTAATCCTCTGAATCACTCTCTTGAGCCTCTGCATCCCTATCTTGAACTCCTGCATCCCTCTGATGAGCCTCTGCATCCCTCTCGTGAGCCTTTGCATCACTCTCTTGTGCCTCTGCATCCCTCACTTGAGCCTCTGCATCCCTCTCTTGAGCTTCCGCATCCCTCTCTTCGGCCTCTGCATCCCTCTATTGAGCCTCTGCATCCTTCTCCTAAGACTCTGCATCACTCTCTTAAGCCTCTGCGTCACTCTCTTGATTCTCTGCATCACTCTCTTTAGCCTCTGCATCATACTCTTGAGCCTCTGCATCCCTCACGTAAGCCTCTACATCATTCTCGTAAGCCTCTGCATCCCTTTTTTGAGCCTCTGCATCACTTTCTTAAGCCTCTGCATCCCCTTCTTGAACCTCTGCATCACTCTCTTGAACTACTGCATCCCTCTCATGAGCCTCTGCATCCCTCTCCTGAGCCTTTGTATCACTCTCTTAAGCCTCTGCATTCCTCTCTTGAGCCTCTGCGTCACTCTCAAGAGCCTCTGCATCCCTCTCTTGTGCCTCTTCATCTCTCACTTGAGCCTCTGCATCCCTCTCTTGAGACCCTGCATCCCTCTCTTGAGCCTCTGCATCCCTCGCTTGAGCCTCTGCATCACTCTCTTAAGCCTCTGCAGCACTCTCTTAAGCCTCTGCATCACTCTCGTAAGCCCCCCGAATCACTCTCTTCAGCCTCTGCATCCCTTTCTTGAGCCTCTGCATCACTCCCAAGAGCCTCTGCATCCCTCTCTTGAGCCTCTGCGTCACTCGCAAGAACCTCTGCATCCCTCTCTTGTGCCTCTGCTTCCCTCACTTGAGCATCCGCATCCCTCTCTTGAGCCCCTGAATCCCTCTGTTGAGCCTCTTGAGGGATGCTGAGGCCCAAGAGAGGGATGCAGAGGCTCAAGAGAGGGATGCAGATGCTGATGTGAGGGATACAGAGGAACAAGAGAGGGATGCAGAGGCTCTTGACAGTGATGCAGAGGCTCAAGAGAGGGATGCAGAGGTTTAAGAGAGTGACGCAGAGGCTCAAGAGGGTATGCAGAGGCTCATGAGAGGGATGCAGGGGCTCAGCAGACGGATGCAGAGGCTCAAGTGAGGGATGCAGAGGCACAAGAGAGGGATGTAGAGGCTCTTGAGAGTGACGCAGAGGCTCAAGAGAGGGATGCAGAGGCTTAGGAGAGTGATGCAAAGGCTCAGGAGAATGATGCAAAGGCTCATGAGAGGGATGCAGGAGTTCAAGAGAGTGATGCAAAGGCTCAAGAAAGGGATGAAGAGGCTTAAGAAAGTGATGCAGAGGCTCAAGAAAGGGATGCAGAGGCTTAAGAGAGTGATGCAGAGGCTGAAGAGAGTGTTGCAGAGGCTTAAGAGAGGGATGCAGAGGCTCAAGAGAGAGACGCAGAGGCTCAAGAGAGGGATACAGAGGCTTAAGCGAGTGATGCAAAGGCTCAGAAGAATGATGCAGAGGCTCATGAGAGGGATGCAGGAGTTCAAGAGAGTGATGCAAAGGCTCAAGAAAGGGATGCAGAAGCTTAAGAAATTGATGGAGGCTCAAAAAAGGGATGCAGAGGCTTAAGAGAGTGATGCAAAGGCATCATCAGTTCGGTGAGTGATGCAGAGGCTAAAGAGAGGAATGCAGAGGCTGAAGAGAATGATGCAGAGGCTTAAGAGAGGAATGCTGTTTTTCCACGTTTTTGTAAATTTCAGTTTATTGTTATTAATTCATTAATTATACGATAAAAATGATGCAAACATATAATTGATTAGAAATTAACCTTAAATACCTCATTTTCAATCAACTATTTGTTTCTCGTTGAAATACTGAGTAAGATATTGAAAAGGGGAGAATTTCTGTTTTTATTGCATATATCGACGTTTCAGCCGGATAAGAGCGGTTTTACGTGTACCTCTTCCGTCGGTAATATAAACGGAAAATCAGGAACATTTTAGTTAATTATAATGAAAACACATTCATTTTTATCATTTGTATTGGAAGAACATTGTCATATGTCTTTTCTTGGATCTAAATAATACGAAACCTCGCTCTATAATTTGAAGTTAAAATCCTCATATATGGTAAAATAGTGACTTTTTTCACGTTTTTCATGTGGTGTGATTTTTCGTAAATATATTCCTTTTACCAATATTTCGATACTACTTCATGTTTTCTCACGATATGTGATTTGGCCTTCAAATATCAGATTTTCGCATAATATTGCATTTTAAGCAAGTTTTCTTGCATTTTGTTTCGTACTAAACATCATCGACCTTAGCAATATTTTGACGTTCATCATCCCCTTTTCCTTTTTGTGATTTAAACAAAATATCATCGAATTTGGCAATATTTTGCCGTTTTTCCACGTTTCTGTGAATTTTCAGCTTATTGGTATTAATTCATTAAATATACGATAAAAATGATGCAAACATATAATTGATTACATAATAACCTTAAATACCTCATTTTCAATCAACTATTTATTTCTCGTTAAAATACTTAGAAACATATTGAAAAGGGGAGAAGTTCGGTTTTTATTGCATATATCGACGTTTCAGCCGGAACTGGGCGCTTTTACGTGTACATTTTCCATCGGTAATATTAACGGAAAATCAGGAACATTTTAGTTCATTCAAATGAAAACACATTGATTTTTATCATTTGTATTGGAAACAACATTGTCATATGTCTTCTTGGATCTAAATAATACGAAACCTCGCTTAATGATTCGAAGTTAAAATCCTCAAATTTGGTATAATAGTGACATTTTCACGTTTTTTTTGTAGTTTGATATTACGTAAAAATATTCATTTTACCAATATACCGATACTATTTCATGTAGTATCAAGATATGTGATTTTGTCTTCAAATTTCATAATTTCGCATAATATTGCATTTTAAGCATGTTTTCTTGCATTTTGTTTCGCACTAAAAATCATCGAATTTAGTAATATTTTGACGTTTATCATCCCCCTTTTCCTTCATGTGATATAAACAAAATATAATCGAATTAGGCAATATTTTGCTGTTTTTCCACGTTTTTGTGAATTTTCAGTTTATTGTTATCAATAGTTATACAATATATACGATAGAAATGATGTAAACACTTAATTGATTTGAAATTAACCTTAAATACTTCATTTTCAATCAACTATTTGTTTCTCGCTAAAATACTGAGTAAGATATTGAAAAGAGGAGAAGTTCGGTTTTTATTGCATATATCGACGTTTCAGCCGGAATTGAGCTGTTTTACGTGTATATCTTCCATCGGTAATATAAACGGAAAATCAGGAACATTTTAGTTAATTCTAATGAAAACACATTGATTTTTATCATTTGTATTGGAAGCAACATCTTTATACGTCTTTTCTAGAGTCTAAAAAATACGAAAAGTCGCTCTATGATTCGATGTTAAAATCCTCAAATTTGGTATAATAATGACTTTTTTCACGTTTTTGATGTAGTTTGATATTACGTAAATATATTAATTTTACCAATATTTCGATACTATTTCATGTAGTATCACGATATGTGCTTTGGCCTTCAAATCTCAAATTTTCGCATAAAATTGCATTTTAAGCAAGTTTTCTTGCATTTTGTTTTGTACTAAAAATCATCGAATTTAGCAATATTTTGACGTTTATCATCCCCTTTTCCTTTAAGTGATATAAACAAAATATCATCGAAATAGGCAATATTTTGCCGTTTTTCCACGTTTTTGCGAATTTTCAGTTTATTGTAATTAATTCATTAAATATACGATAAAAATTATGCAAACACATAATTGATCAGAAAATAACCTTAAATAATTCATTTTCAATCATCTATTTGTTTCACGGTAAAATACTGAGTAAGATATTGAAAAGGGGAGAAGTTCTGTTTTTATTGCATATATCGACGTTTCAGCCGGATTAGAGCGGTTTTACGTGTACATCTTCCATCGGTAATATAAACGGAAAATCAGGAACATTTTAGTTAATTCTAATGAAAACACATTGATTTTCATCATTTGCATTTGAAACAACATTGTCATATGTCTTTTCTTGGATCTACATAATACGAAACCTCGCTCTATGATTTGAAGTTAAAATCCTCAAATATGATAATATAGTGACTTTTTTCACGTTATTCATGTAGTGTGATTTTACGTATATATATTCGTTTTTACCAATATTTCGATACTACTTCATGTTTTCTAACAATATGTGATTTTGCCTTCAAATCTCAGAATTTCGCAAATTTTGCATTTTTAAGCAAGTTTTCTTGCATTTTGTTTTGTACTAAAAATCATCGAATTTAGCAATATTTTGACGTTTATCATCCCCTTTTCCTTTATGTGATATAAACAAAATATCATCGAATTAGGCAATATTTTGCCGTTTTTCCACGTTTATGTGAATTTTCAGTTTATTGTTATTATTTCATTATGTATACGATAAAAATTATGCAAACACATAATTGATCAGAAAATAACATTAAATACTTCATTTTCAATCATTTATTTGTTTCTCGTTAAAATACTGAGTAAGATATTAAAAAGGGGAGAAGTTCTGTTTTTATTGCAAATATCTCCGTTTCAGCCGGATTAGAGCGGTTTTACGTGTACATCTTCCATCGGTAATATAAACGGAAAATCAGGAACATTTTAGTTAATTCTTTTGAAAACACATTGATTTTTAGTATTTGTATTGGAAGCAACATCTTTTGTAGGGTCTAAAAAATACGAAACGTCGCTCTATGATTCGAAAGCTAAAATCCTCAAATTTGGTGTAATAATGACTTTTTTCACGTTTTTGATGTAGTTTGATATTACGTAAATATATTCATTTTTACCAATATTTCGATACTATTTCATTTAGTATCACGATATGTGCTTTGGCCTTCAAATCTCAAATTTTCGCATAAAATTGCATTGTAAGCATGTTTTCTTGCATTTTGTTTTGTACTAAAAATCATCGAATTTAGCAATATTTTGACGTTTATCATCCCCCTTTTCCTTTATGTGATATAAACAAAATATCATCGAATTAGGCAATATTTTGCCGTTTTTCCACGTTTTTGTGAATTTTCAGTTTATTGTTATTAATTCATTAAATATACGATAAAAATTATGCAAACACATAATTGATCAGAAAATAACATTAAATACTTCATTTTCAAGCATCTATTTGTTTCTCGTTAAAATACTGAGTAAGATATTGAAAAGGGGAGAAGTTCTGTTTTTATTGCATATATCGACGTTTCAGCCGGATTAGAGCGGTTTTACGTATACATCTTCCATTGGTAATATAAACGGAAAATCAGGAACATTTTAGTTAATTCTAATGAAAACACATTGATTTTTATCATTTGCATTTGAAACAACATTGTCGTATGTCTTTTCTTGGATCTAAATAATACGAAACCTCGCTCCATGATTTGAAGTTAAAATCCTCAAATATGGTAATATAGTGACTTTTCTCGTTATTCATGTAGTGTGATTTTACGTATATATATTCGTTTTTACCAATATTTTGATACTACTTCATGTTTTCTAACAATATGTGATTTGGCCTTCAAATCTCAGAATTTCGCAAATTTTGCATTTTTAAGCAAGTTTTCATGCATTTTGTTTTGTACTAAAAATCATCGAATTTAGCAATATTTTGACCTTTATCATCCTTTTTTCCTTTATGTGATTTAAACAAAATATCATCGAATTAGGCAATATTTTGCCGTTTTTCCACATTTTTCTGAATTTTCAGTTTATTGTTATTATATCATTAAATATACGATAAAAATTATGCAAACACATAATTGATCAGAAAATAACATTAAATACTTCATTTTCAAGCATCTATTTGTATCTCGTTAAAATACTGAGTAAGATATTTAAGTAAATACTGAGTAAGATATTTAAGTAAAAAGACAAAGATGCAGAGGCACTTGAGAGTGATGCAGAGGCTCAAGAGAAGGACGCAGAGGCTCAAGAGAATGATGCAGAGGCTCAAGAGAGTGATGCAAAGGCTCAAGAGAGGGATGCAGAGGCTCAAGAGATTGATGTAGAGGCTTAAGAGAGGGATGCAGAGGCTCAAGAGAATGATTCAGAGGTTTACGAGAGTGATGCAGAGGCTTAAGAGAGTGATGCAGAAGCTCAAGAGAGAGATGCAGAGGCTCAATAGGGGGATGCAGAGGCTCAAGAGCGGGATGAAAAGGCTCAAGAGAGGGATGTAGAGGCTCAAGAGAGGGATGCAGAGGGTAAAGTGAGTGATGCAGAGGCAAAAGAGAAAGATGCAGTGGCACTTGAAAGTGATGCAGAGGCTCAAGAGAGGGATGCAGAGGCTCAAGAGAATGATGCAGAGGCTCAAGAGAGTGATGCGAAGGCTCAAGAGAGGGATGCAGAGGCTCAAGAGAATGATGTAGAGGCTTAAGAGAGGGATGCAGAGGCTCAAGAGAATGATGCAGAGGCTCAAGAGAGTGATGCTGAGGATTAGAGGAGTGATGCAGAGGCTGAAGATAGAGATGCAGATTCTTAAGAGTGTGATGCAGAGGATCAAGAGAGTTATGTAGGGGCTCAAGAGAATGATGCAGAGACTTACGAGAGGGATGTAGAGGCTCAAGAAAATGATGCAGAGGCTCAAGAGAGTGATGCAGAGGATCAAAAGAGGGATGCAGAGGTTTAAGAGAGTGATGCAGAGGCTCAAGAGAGCGATGCAAAGGCTCAAGAGAGTGATGCAGAGGCTTAATAGAGGGATGCAGAGGCTAAAAAGTGTGATGCAGGGGCTTAAGATAGGGATGCAGAGGCTCAAGAGAATAATGCAGAGGCTCAAGAGAGTGATGCCGAGGCTCAAGAGAGTGAAGCAGATTCTCAAGAGAGAAAGGCAGACGCTCACGAAAGTGATGCAGAGGCACAAGAGAGAAAGGCAGAGGCTTAAGAGAGTGATGCAGAGGCTCAAGAGAGTGATGCAGAGGCTCAAGAGAATGATGTAGAGGCTTAAGAGAGGGATGCAGAGGCTCAAGAGAATGATGCAGAGGCTCAAGAGAGTGATACAGAGGATCAAGAGAGGAATGCAGAGGCTTAAGAGAGCTATGCAGAGGCTCAAGAGAGTGATGCAGAGGATCAAGAGAGTGATACAGAGGCTCGAGAGAGTGATGCAGTGGCCTCAAGAGAGGGATTCAGAGGCTTCAAAAAGTGATGCAGAGGCTGAAGAGAGGGATGCAGAGGCTCATGAGTATGATGCAGAGGCTCAAGAGAGTGATGCAGAGAATCAAGAGAGTGATGCAGAGGCTTAAGAGAGTGTTGCAGAGGCTTAAGAGAGGGAGGCAGAGGCTCAATAGAGGGATGCAGAGGCCCAAGAGAGGGATGCAGAGGCTCAAGAGAGGAATGCAGAGGCTCATGTGAGGGATGCAGAGGCACAAGAGAGGGATGAAGAGGCTTACGAGAGTGATGCAAAGGCTCATGAGAGGGATGCAGAGGCTCATGAGAGGGATGCAGAGGCACATGAGAGGGATGCAGGGGGTCAGCAGACGGATGCAGAGGCTCTAGTGAGGGATGCAGAGGCACAAGAGAGGGATGCAGAGGCTCTTGAGAGTGACGCAGAGGCTCAAGAGAGGGATGCAGAGGCTTAAGAGAGTGATGCAAAGACTCAGGAGAATGATGCAGAGGCTCATGAGAGGGATTCAGGAGTTCAAGAGAGTGACGCAAAGGCTCAAGAAAGGGATGCAGAGGCTTAAGAGAGTGATGCAGAGGCTGAAGAGAGCGTAGCAGAGGCTTACGAGAGTGATGCAGATGCTTATATGAGTGATGCAGAGGCTTAAGAGAGGGATGCAGAGGCTCAAGAGAGGGATGCAGAGGCTCAAGAGAGGGATGCAGGGGCTCAAGATAGGGATGCAGATTCTTAAGTGAGGGAAGCAGAGGCACAAGAGAGGGATGCAGAGGCTCTTGAGAGTGACGCAGAGGCTCAAGAGAGGGATGCAGAGGCCTAAGAGATTGATGCAAAGGCTCAAGTGAGGGATGTAGAGGCTCATGTGAGGGATGCAGGAGTTCAAGAGAGTGATGCAGAGGCTCAGGAGAGGGATGCAGAGGCTCAAGTGAAGAATAAAGAGGCACAAGAGAGGGGTGCAGAGGCTCTTGGGAGTGATGCAGAGGATCAAGAGGGGGATGCAGAGGCTCCAGAGAGTGATGCAAAGGCTGAAGAGAGAGATGAAGCGGCTTAAGAGAGTGAGGCAGAGGCTCAAGAGAGTGATGCAGAGGCTCAAGAGAATGATGTAGAGGCCTAAGAGAGGGAAGCAGATTCTCAAGAGAATGATGCAGAGGCTCAAGAGAGTGATGCAGAGGATCAAGAGAGGGATGCAGAGGCATAAGAGAGTGATGCAGAGGCTGAAGAGAGTGATGCAGAGGCTCAAGAGAGTGATGTAGAGGCTCAAGAGAGTGATGCAGAGGCTCAAGAGAGTGATCCAGAGGATTAAGAGAGTGATGCCGAGGCTCAAGAGAGTGATGGGGAGGATCAAGAGAGGGAAGCAGAGGCTTAAGAGAGTGATGCAAAGGTTGAAGAGAGTGATGCAGAGGCTCAGAGAGCAGATGCAGAGAGTGATGCAGAGGCTCAAGAGAGATATATAAGAGAGGTTCAAGAGAGTGATCATCAAAAATCATCGAATTTAGTAATATTTTGACGTTTATCATCTCCCTTTTCCTTTATGTGATATAAACAAAATATCATAGAATTAGGCAATATTTTGCTGTTTTTTCACGTTTTTGTGAATTTCCAGTTTATTGGTATTAATTCATTAAATATATATGATAAAAATGATGCAAACGCATAATTGATTAGATAATAACCTTAAATACTTCATTTTCAATCAACTATTTGTTTCTCGTTAAAATACTTCATAAGATATTGAAAAGGGGAGAATTTCTCTTTTATTGCATATATCGACGTTTCAGCCGGATTAGAGCGGTTTTACGTGTACATCTTCCGTCGGTAATATAAACGGAAAATCAGGAACATTTTCGTTAATTCTAATGAAAACACATTGATTTTTATCATTTGTATTGGAAACAACATTGTCATATGTCTTTTCTTGGATCTAAATTAAACGAAACCTCGCGTTATGGTTCGAAGTTAAAATCCTCAAATTTGGTATAATAGGGACTTTTTCATGTTTTTCATGTAATTTGATATTACGTAAATATATTCATTTTTACCAATGTTTCGAGACTTTTTCGTGTAGTATTACGATATGTGATTTGGCCTTAAACTCTCAGAATTTCGCATAATATTGCATTTTAAGCAAGTTTTCTTGCATTTTGTTTCGTACTTAACATCATCGAATTTAGCAATATTTTGACGTTTATCATCCCCTTTTCCTTTATGTGATTTAAACAAAATATCATCGAATTAGGCAATATTTTGCCGTTTTTCAACGTTTTTGTGAATTTTCAGTTTATTGGTATTAATTCATTAAATATACGATAAAAATTATGCAAACACGTAATTGATTAGAAATTAACCTTAAATACCTCATTTTCAATCAATTATTTGTTTCTCGTTAAAATACTCAGTAAGATATTGAAAAGGGGAGAAGTTCGGTTTTTATTGCATATATCGACGTTTCAGCTGGAATTGAACGGTTTAACGTGTATATATTCCATCGGTAATATAAACAAAAAATCAGGAACATTTTAGGTAATTCTAATGAGAACACATTGATTTTTATCATTTGTATTGGAAGCAACATTGCCATACGTCTTTTCTTGGGTCTAAATAATACGAAACCTCGCTCTATGATTTGAAGATAAAATCCTCAAATATGGTAAAATAGTGACTTTTTTCAGGTTTTTCATGTGGTGTGATTTTACGTAAATATATTCGTTTTTACCAATATTTCGATACTACTTCATGTTTTCTCACGATATGTGATTTGGCCTTCAAATATCAGAATTTCGCATAATATTGCATTTTAAGCAAGTTTTCTTGCATTTTGTTTTGTACTAAAAATCATCGATTTTAGTAATATTTTGACGTTTATCATCCCCCTTTTCCTTTATGTAATTTAAACAAAATATCATCGAATTAGGCAATATTTTGCTGTTTTTCCACGTTTTTGTTAAATGTTTTGTTTTGTTTTCATTAAATATGTATGATAAAAATGATGCAAAACACATAATTGATTAGAAATTAACCTTAAATACTTCATTTTCATTTCTGTTTTGAAACAGAATTTCTGCTTTTATTGCATATATCGACGTTTCAGCCGGATTAGAGCGGTTTTACGTGTACATCTTCAGTCGGTAATATAAGCGGAAATTCAGGAATATTTTTGTTAATTGTAATGGAAACACATTGATTTTTATCATTTGTATTGGAAACAACATTGTCATATGTCTTTTCTTGGATCTAAATAATACGAAACCTCGCTCTTTGATTTGAATTTAAAATCCTCAAATATGGTAAATAATGATTTTTTTCACGTTTTTCATGTGGTGTGATTTTACGTAAATATATTCGTTTTTACCAATATTTCGATACTACTTCATGTTTTCTCACGATATGCGATTCGGCCTTCAAATCTCAGAATTTCGAATAGTATTGCATTTTAAGCAAGTTTTCTTGCATTTTGTTTCCTACTAAAAATCATCGAATTTAGTAATATTTTGACGTTTATCATCCCCCTTTTCCTTTATTGTGATATAAAGAAAATATAATCGAATTAGGCAATATTTTGCTGTTTTTTCCACGTTTTTATTGAATTTCCAGTTTATTGGTTTATTCATTAAATATACGATAAAAATTATATAAACACATAATTGATTAGATAATAACCTTAAATACTTCATCTTCAATCATCTATTTGTTTCTCGTTGAAATACTGAGTAAGATATTGAAAAGGGGAGAAGTTCGGTTTTTATTGCATATATCGACGTTTCAGCCGGAATAGAGCGGTTTTACGTGTATATTTTCCATCGGTAATATAAACGGAAAATCAGGAACAATTTAGTTCATTCTAATGAAAACACATTGTTTTTTATCATTTGTATTGGAAACAACATTGTCATATGTCTTTTCTTGGATCTAAATTAAACGAAACCTCGCGTTATGATTCGGAGTTAAAATCCTCAAATTTGGTATAATAGGGACTTTTTCATGTTTTTCATGTAATTTGATATTACGTAAATATATTCATTTTTACCAATATTTCGAGACTTTTTCATGTAGTATTACGATATGTGATTTGGCCTTAAACTCTCAGAATTTCGCATAATATTGCATTTTAAGCAAGTTTTCTTGCATTTTGTTTCGTACTAAACATCATAGAATTTAGCAATATTTTGACGTTTATCATCCCCTTTTCCTTTATGTGATTTAAACAAAATATCATCGAATTAGGCAATATTTTGCCGTTTTTCAACGTTTTTATGAATTTTCAGTTTATTGGTATTGATTCATTAAATATACGATAAAAATGATGCAAACACGTAATTGATTAGAAATTAACCTTAAATACCTCATTTTCAATCAACTATTTGTTTCTCGTTAAAATAATCAGTAAGATATTGAAAAGGGGAGAAGTTCGGTTTTTATTGCATATATCGACGTTTCAGCTGGAAGTTAACGGTTTAACGTGTATATATTCCATCGGTAATATAAACAAAAAATCAGGAACATTTTAGGTAATTCTAATGAAAACACATTGATTTTTATCATTTGTATTGGAAGCAACATTGTCATACGTCTTTTCTTATATTACCGATGGAAGATGTACACGTAAAACCGCACAATTCCGCCTGAAACGTCGATATATGCAATAAAAGCCAAACTTCTCCCCTTTTCAATATCTTACTCAGTATTTCAACGAGAAACAAATAGATGATTTGTTAATATTAATATTTCGATGTTAATATTTCGATACTATTTCATGTAGTATCACGATATGTGATTTGGCCTTCAAATCTTAGAATTTCGCATATTATTGCATTTTAAGCAAGTTTTCTTGCATTTTGTATCGTACTAAAAATCATCGAATTTAGTAATATTTTGACGTTTATCATCTCCCTTTTCCTTTATGTGATATAAACAAAATATCATAGAACTAGGCAATATTTTGCTGTTTTTCCACGTTTGTGTGAATTTCCAGTTTATTGGTATTAATTCACTAAATATACGATAAAAATGATGCAAACTATGATTAATTGATTGCAAAATTGATGATGCAAATTGATTAGATAATAACCTTAATAAACCTCATTTTCAATCAACTATTTGTTTCTCGTTAAAATACTGAGAAACATATTGAAAAGGGGAGAAGTTCGGTTTTTATTGCATATATCGACGTTTCAGCCGGAATTGAAAGGTTTTACGTGTACATTTTCCATCGGTAATATTAACGGAAAATCAGGAACATTTTAGTTCATTCTAATGAAAACACATTGATTTTTATCATTTGTATTGGAAACAACATTGTCATATGTCTTTTCTTGGATCTAAAAATATACGAAACCTCGCTTTATGATTCGAAGTTAAAATCCTCAAATTTGGTATAATAGTGACTTTTTCACGTTTTTTATGTAGTTTGATATTACGTAAATATATTAATTTTACCAATATTTCGATACTATTTCATATAGTATCGTGATATGTGATTTGGCCTTCAAATCTCAGAATTTCGCATAATACAGCATTTTAAGCATGTTTTCTTGCATTTTGTTTCGTACTAAAAATCATCGAATTTAGTAATATTTTGACGTTGATAAGAGATTGAAAAGAGTGATGCAGAGGCTCTAGAGAGTGATGCAGAGGCTCAAGAGAGTGATGCAGAGGATCATGAGCGTGATGCAGAGACTCATGAGAGTTATGCAGAGGCTCAAGAGAGTGATGCAGAGGCTTACGTGAGTGATGCAGATGATCAAGAGAGGGATGAAGATGCTTAAGAGAGTGATGAAGAGGCTGAAGAGAGTGTTGCAGAGGCTTAAGAGAGGGATGCAGAGGCTCAATAGAGTGATGAAGAGACTCAAGTCAGTGATGCAGAGGCTCAAGAGAGTGATGCAGAGGCTTTAGAGAGGGATGCAGAGGCTCAAGAGAGGGATGCAGAGGCTCAAGAGAGGGGTGCAGGGGCTCAAGAGAGGGATGCAGAGGCTCAAGTGAGGGAAGCAGAGGCTGAAGTGAGGGAAGCAGAGGCACAAGAGAGGGATAAAATGGTAAAATGAATATATTTACGTAATATCAAACTACATAAAAAACGTGAAAAAGTCACTATTATACCAAATTTGAGGATTTTAACTTCGAATCATAAAGCGAGGTTTCGTATTATTTAGATCCAAGAAAAGACATATGACAATGTTGTTTCCAATACAAATGATAAAAATCAATGTGTTTTCATTAGAATGAACTAAAATGTTTCTGATTTTTTGTTTATATTACCGATGGAATATATACACGTTAAACCGTTCAATTCCAGCTGAAACGTCGATATATGCAATAAAAACCGAACTTCTCCCCTTTTCATTATCTTACTGAGTATTTTAACGAGAAACAAATAGTTGATTGAAAATGAGGTATTTAAGGTTAATTTCTAATCAATTACGTGTTTGCATCATTTTTATCGTATATATAATGAAATAATAACAATAAACTGAAAATTTACAAAAACGTGGAAAAACTGAAAAATATTGCCTAATTCGATGATATTTTGTTTATATCACATAAAGGAAAAGGGAGATGATAAACGTCAAAATATTACTAAATTCGATGATTTTTAGTACTAAACAAAATGCAAGAAAACTTGCTTAAAATGCAATATTATGCGAAATTCTGAGATTTGAAGGCCAAATCACATATCGTCATACTACATGAAACAGTATCGAAATATTGGTAAAAATATATATATTTAAGTAATATAAAACTACATGAAAAACGTGAAAAAAGTCACTATTATACCAAATTTGAGGATTTTACTTTGATTCATAAAGCGAGGTTTCGTATTATTTAGATCTATGAAAAGACATATGACAATGTTGTTTCCAATACAAATGATAAAAATCAATGTGTTTTCATTAGAATTAACTAAAATGTTCCTGATTTTCCGTTTATATTACCGATGGAAGATATACACGTAAAACCACTCTATTCCGGCTGAAACGTCGATATATGCAATAAAAACCGAACTTCTCCCCTTTTCAATATCTTACTAAGTATTTTAAAGAGAAACATATAGTTTATTGAAAATGAAGTATTTAAGGTTAATTTCTAATCAATTATGTGTTTGCATCATTTTTGTCATACATATTTAAAGAATTAATAACAATAAACTGAAAATTTACAAAAACGTGGAAAAACAGAAAAATATTGCCTAATTCGATGATATTTTGTTTATATCACATAAAGGAAAAGGGAGATGATAAACGTCAAAATATTACTAAATTCGATGATTTTTAGTACTAAACAAAATGCAAGAAAACTTGCTTAAAATGCAATATTATGCGAAATTCTGAGATTTTAAGGCCAAATCACATATCGTAATACTACATGAAATAGTATCAAAATATTGGTAAAAAGAATATATTTACGTTATATCACACTACATAAAAAACGTGAAAAAGTCACTATTATACCAAATTTGAGGATTTTAACTTCGAATCATGAAGCGAGGTTTCGTATTATTTAGATCCAAGAAAAGACATATGACAATGTTGTTTCCTATACAAATGATAAAAGTCAATGTGTTTTCATTAGAATGAACTAAAATGTTCCTGATTTTCCGTTAATATTACCGATGGAAAATGTACACGTAAAACCGCACAATTCCGGCTGAAACGTCGATATATGCAATAAAAACAGGATTTCTCCCGTTTTCAATGTTTCTCAGTATTTTAACGAGAAACAAATAGTTGATTGAAAATGAGGTTTTTAAGGTTATTATCTAATCAATTATGTGTTTGCATCATTTTTATCGTATATATAATGAATTAATACCAATAATCTGAAAATTCACAGAAACGTGGAAAAACGGCAAAATATTGCCTAATTCGATGATATTTTGTTTAAATCACATAAAAGAAAAGGGGATGATAAACGTCAAAATATTACTAAATCGATTATTTTAGTACGAAACAAAATGCAAGAAACTTACTTAGAAATACAACATTTGCGAAATTCTGAGATTTGAAGGCCAAATCACATATCGTGAGAAAACATGAAGTAGTATCGAAATATTGGTAAAAACGAATATATTTACGTAAAATCACACCACATGAAAAACGTGAAAAAGTCACTAATTTACCATATTTGAGGATTTTAACTTCAAATCAAAGAGCGAGGTTTCGTATTATTTAGATCCAAGAAGACATATGACAATGTTGTTTCCAATACAAATGATAAAAATCAATGTGTTTTCATTAGAATGAACTAAAATGTTCCTGAATTTCCGTTAATATTACCGACGGAAAATGTACACGTAAAACCGCTCAATTCCGGCTGAAACGTCGATATATGCAATAAAAAGCGAACTTCTCCCCTTTTCAATATGTTTCTCAGTATTTTAACGAGAAACAAATATTTGATTGAAAATGAGGTATTTGATGTTATTATATAATCATTTATGTGTTTAAAGAGAGTGATGCAGAGGCTTAAGAGAGTGATGCAGAGGCTTAAGAGAGTGATGCAGAGGCTTACGAGAGTGATGCAGAGGCTGAAGAGAGTGATGCAGAGGCTGTAGAGAGTGATGCAGAGGCTCAAGAGAGTGAGGCAGAGGCTCAAGGGAGTGATGCAGAGGATCATGAGAGTGAGGCAGAGGCTCGAGAGAGTGACGCAGAGGCCTCTAGAGAGGGATTCAGATGATTAAAAGAGTGATGCAGAGGCTGAAGAGAGTGTTGCAGAGGCTCAAGAGAGGGATGCAGAGGCTTAAGAGAGTGATACAGAGGCGTACGAGAGTGTTGCAGAGGCTTAAGAGGGGGATGCAGAGGCTTAAGAGAGTGATGCAGAGGCTCGAGAGAGTGATGCAGAGGATCAAGAGAGTGATGTAGAGGCTTAGGAGAGAGAGTGATGCAGAGGCTCAAGAGAGGGAATGACGCATCCCCTTTTCCTTTATGTGATTTAAACAAAATATCATCGAATTAGGCAATATTTTGCCGTTTTTCCACGTTTTTGTGAATTTTCAGTTTTTTGGTATTAATTCATTAAATATACGATAAAAATGAAAAGGGGATATATTACCGATGGAAGATGTACACGTAAAACCGCTCTAAAAGACATATGACAATGTTGTTTCCAATACAAATGATAAAAATCAATGTGTTTTCATTAGAATGAACTAAAATGTTCCTGATTTTCCGTTTATATTACCGATGGAAGATGTACACGTAAAACCGCTCTAATCCGGCTGAAACGTCGATATATGCAATAAAAACCGAACTTCTCCCCTTTTCAATATCTTACTCAGTATTTCAACGAGAAACAAATAGATGATTGAAGATTAAGTATATAGGTATATTATCTAATCAATTACGTGTGTGCATCATTTTTATCGTATATTTAATGAATTAATACCAAAATACTGAAAATTCACAAAAACGTGGAAAAACGGCAAAATATTGCCTAATTCGATGATATTTTGCTTAAATCACATAAAGGAAAAGGGGATGATAAACGTCAAAATATTGCTAAATTCGATGATGTTTAGTTCGAAACAAAATGCAAGAAAACGTGCTTAAAATGCAATATTATGCGAAATACTGAGATTTGAAGGCCGAATCACATATCGTGAGAAAACATGAAGTAGTATCGAAATATTGGTAAAAACGAATATTTTTACGTAAAATCACACCACATGAAAAACGTGAAAAAAGTCACTATTTTACCATATTTGAGGATTTTAACTTCAAATCATAAAGCGAGGTTTCGTATTATTTAGATCCAAGAAAATACATATAACAATGTTGTTTCCAATACAAATGATAAAAATCAATGTGTTTTCATTAGGTTTACCTAAAATGTTCCTGATTTTCCGTTTATATTACTGACGGAAGATGTACACGTAAAACCGCACAATTCCAGCTGAAACGTCGATATATGCAATAAAAACAGAAATTCTCCCTTTTCAATATCTTACTCAGTATTTTAACGAGAAACAAATAGTTGATTGAAAATGAAGTATTTAAGGTTAATTTCTAATCAAATAAGTGTTTGCATCATTTTTATCGTATAATTAATGAATTAATAAAAATAAACTGAAAATTTACAAAAACGTGGAAAAACAGCAAAATATTGCCTAATTCGATGATATTTTGTTTATATCACATAAAGGAAAAGGGAGATGATAAACGTCAAATTATTACTAAATTCGATGACTCTTAGTACGAAACAAAATGCAAGAAAACTTGCTTAAAATGCAATATTATGCGAAAATCTGAGATATGAAGGCCAAATCACATATCTTGATACTACATGAAATAGTATCGAAATATTGGTAAAAATGAATATATTTACGTAATATCAAACTACATGAAAAACATGAAAAAAGTCACTATTATTCCAAATTTGTGGATTTTAACTTCGAATCATAAAGCGAGGTTTCGTATTATTTAGATTCAAGAAAAGACATATGACAATGTTGTTTCCAATACAAATGATAAAAATCAATGTGTTTTCATTAGAATGAACTAAAATGTTCCTGATTTTCCGTTTATATTACCGATGGAAGATGTACACGTCTTCACGCCGCTCTATTCCGGCTAAAACGTCGATATATGCAATAAAAACCAAACTTCCCCCTTTTCAATATCTTACTCAGTATTTAAACGAGAAAAAAATATATGATTGAAGATGAAGTATTTAAGGTTAGTATCTAATCAATTATGTGTTTGTATCATTTTTATCGTATATTTAATGAATTAATACCAATAAACTGGAAATTGAATAAAAACGTGGAAAAAATAGCAAAATATTGCCTAATTAGATGATATTTTCTTTATATCACATAAAGAAAAAGGGGATGATAAACGTCAAAATATTGTTAAATTCGACGATTTTTAGCACGAAACAAAATGCATGAAAACTTGCTTAAAATGCAGTATTATGCGATATTCTGAGATTTGAAGGCAAAATCACATATCGTGATACTACATGAAAAAGTATCGAAATATTGGTAAAAATGAATATATTTACGTAATATAAAACTACATGAAAACGTGAAAAAGTTACTATTATACCAAATTTCAGGATTTTAACTTCGAATCATAAAGCGAGGTTTCGTATTATTTAGATCCAAGAAATGACATATTACAATGTTGTTTCCAATACAAATGATAAAAAACAATGTGTTTTCATTAGAATGAACTAAATTGTTCCTGATTTTCCGTTTATATTACCGATGGAAGATGTACACGTAAAACCGCTCTATTCCGGCTGAAACGTCGATATATGCAATAAAAACTGAACTTCTCCCCTTTTCAATATCTTACTCTGTATTTCAACGAGAAACAAATAGATGATTGAAAATGAAGTATTAAAGGTTATTATCTAATCAATTATGTGTTTGTATCATTTTTATTGTATATTTAATGAATTAATAACAATAAACTGGAAATTCACAAAAACGTGGAAAAACAGCAAAATATTGCCAAATTCGATGATACTTTGTTTATATCACATAAAGGAAAAGGGGGATGATAAACGTCAAAATATTACTAAATTCGATGATTTACAGTACGAAACAAAATGCAAGAAAACTTGCTTAAAATGCAATATTATGCGAAATACTGAGATTTGAAGGCCGAATCACATATCGTGAGAAAACATGAAGTAGCATCGAAATATTGGTAAAAACGAATATATTTACGTGAAATCACACCACATGAAAAACGTGAAAAAAGTCACTATTTTACCATATATGAGGATTTTAACTTCAAATCATAGAGCGAGGTTTCGTATTATTTAGACACAAGAAAATACATATAACAATGTTGTTTCCAATACAAATGATAAAAATCAATGTGTTTTCATTAGAATTACCTAAAATGTTCCTGATTTTCCGTTTATATTACTGACGGAAGATGTACACGTAAAACCGCACAATTCCGGCTGAAACGTCGATATATGCAATAAAAATAGAAATTCTCCCCTTTTCAATATCTTACTCAGTATTTTAACGAGAAACAAATAGTTGATTGAAAATGAAGTATTTAAGGTTAATTTCTAATCAATTAAGTGTTTGCATCATTTTTATCGTATAATTAATGAATTAATAAAAATAAACTGAAAATTTACAAAAACGTGGAAAAACAGCAAAATATTGCCTAATTCGATGATATTTTGTTTATATCACATAAAGGAAAAGGAAGATGATAAACGTCAAAATAATACTAAATTCGATGATTTTTAGTACGAAACAAAATGCAAGAAAAAAAGAAAACTTTCTTAATGCAAGAAAACTTGCTTAAAATGCAATATTATGCGAAAATCTGAGATATTAAGGCCAAATCACATATCTTGATACTACATGAAATAGTATCGAAATATTGGTAAAAATGAATATATTTACGTAATATCAAACTACATGAAAAACGTGAAAAAAGTCACTATTATACCAAATTTTAGGATTTTAACTACGAATCATAAAGCGAGGTTTCGTATTATTTAGATCCAAGAAAAGACATATTACAATGTTGTTTCCAATACAAATGATAAAAATCAATGTGTTTTCATTAGATTTACCTAAAATGTTCCTGATTTTCCGTTTATATTACTGACGGAAGATGTACACGTAAATCCGCACAATTCCGGCTGAAACGTCGATATATGCAATATAAACCAAACTTCTCCCCTTTTCAATATCTTACTCAGTATTTCAACGAGAAACAAATAGATGATTGAAGATGAAGTATATAAGTTTATTATCTAATCAATTACGTGTTTGCATCATTTTTATCGTATATTTAATGAATTAATACCAAAAAACTGAAAATACACAAGAACGTGGAAAAACGGCAAAATATTGCCTAATTCGATGATATTTTTGTTTAAATCACATAAAGGAAAAGGGGATGATAAACGTCAAAATATTGCTAAATTCGATGATGTTTAGTACGAAACAAAATGCAAGAAAACTTGCTTAAAATGCAATATTATGCGAAAATCTGAGATATGAAGACCAAATCACATATCTTGATACTTCATGAAATAGTATCGAAATATTGATAAAAATGAATAAATTTACGTAATATCAAACTACATGAAAAACATGAAAAAAGTCACTATTATTCCAAATTTGAGGATTTTAACTTCGAATCATAAAGCGAAGTTTCGTATTATTTAGATCCAAGAAAAGACATATGACAATGTTGTTTCCAATACAAATGATAAAAATCAATGTGTTTTCATTAGAATGAACTAAAATGTTCCTGATTTTCCGTATATATTACCGCTGGAAGATGTACACGTAAAACCGCACAATTCCGGCTGAAACGTCGATATATGCATCACGATTTGTGATTTGGCCATCAAATCTCAGATTTTCGCATAATATTGCATTTTAAGCAAGTTTTCTTGCATTATGTTTCGTACTAAAAATCACCGAATCCAGCAATATTTTGACGTTTATCATCCCCTTTTCCTTTATGTGATATAAACAAAATATCATCGAATTAGGCAATATTTTGCTGTTTTTTCCGCGTTTTTGTGAATTTTCAGTTTATTGCTATTAATTCCTTAAATATACGATAAAAATGATGCAAACACATAATTGATAAGAAATTAACCTTAAACACTTCATTTTCAATCAACTATTTGTTTCTCGTTAAAATACAGAATAAGATATTGGAAAGGGGAGAAGTTCTGTTTTATTGCATATATCGACGTTTCAGCCGGATTAGAGCGGTTTTACGTGTACATCTTCCATCGGTAATATAAACCGAAAATCAGGAACATTTTAGTTAATTCTAATGAAAACACATAGATTTTTATCATTTGTATTTGAAAACACTCTCTTGGGCCTCTGCATCCCTCTCTTGAGCCTCTGCATCCCTCTCTTAAGCTTCTGCATCACTCTCATAAGCCTCTGCATTACTCTCTTAAGCCTCTGCATCACCCGCTTAAGCCTCTGCATTACTCTCTTGAGCCTCTGCATCCCTCTCCTAAGCCTCTGCCTTACTCTCTTAAGCCTCTGCATCACTCTCTTAAGCCTCTGCATCACTCTCTTGAGATTCTGTATCTCTCTCTTGAGCCTCTGCATCACTCTCTTAAGTCTCTTCATCCCTCGTGAAGAGGGATGCCCATCCAGGCTACGAAGGGGCCTCGTAGCCTGGTGGATAGCGCGCAGCATTCGTAATTCTGTGGCGCGGGTTCGATTCCCGCACGAAGCAGAAACAAATGGGCAAAGTTTCTTTCACCCTGAATGCCCCTGTTACCTAGCAGTAAATAGGTACCTGGGAGTTAGTCAGCTGTCACGGGCTGCTTCCTGGGGGTGGAGGCCTGGTCGAGGACCGGGCCGCGGGGACACTAAAAAAAAAAAGCCCCAAAATCATCTCAAGATAACCTCAAGAAGATCCCTCTCATGAGCCTCTGCAACACTCTCTTCAGCCTCTGCATCACTCTCCTAAGCCTCTGAATCCCTCTCTTGAGGCCTCTGCATAACTCTCTCGAGCCTCTGCATGACTCTCTTGATTCTCTGCATCACTCTCGTAAGCCTCTGAATCACTCTCTCGAGCCTCTGCAACACTCTCTTGATCCTCTGCATCACTGAAAATATGCCAATTACTGAGTAAGGCGATGAATCACATTTTGCCCAGGCCATCCCTGCAGTTTTCAAAATATCCCAAACATAACCAATTCGACCCTTGAGCCATATTTTGGAGCCAACGTTTGGCTTTCTGCATGTATTCGCAGTTTGAAATTACGACTTTTCATACCGAAAATATGCCAATTACTGAAAGCGGCGATGGATAACATTTTGCCCAAACCCTCCCTGCAGTTTTCAAAATATCCTAAACGTCCCAAATTCGACGCTTGAGCCATATTTTGGAGCCAAATTCTGGCTCTCTACACGAATTTGCAGATTGAAATTGCGACTTTTTATCCCAAACATCCCAAATTTGACGCTTGAAAATAAGCCAATTACTGGAAGCAGCGATGGGTCACTTTTTGCCCAAACCCCCCCTGCAGTTTTCAATATATCCCAAACATCCCAAGATCGACTCTTGAGCCATATTTTGGAGCCAAATTATGCCAATTACTGAGAGCGGCGATGGGTCACATTTTTCCCAAACCCTTCCTGCAGTTTTCAAAATATCCGAAAGCATCACTAATTCGACTCTTGAGCCATATTTTGGAGCCAAATTCTGGCTCTCTGCACATATTCGCAGGTTGAAATTACGACATTTTATACCGAAAATATGTTAATTACTGAGAGCAGCGATGGGTCACATTTTGCCCCCCCCCCCAGCACGTTTCAAAATATCCTAAACATCCCAAATTCGACCCTGGAGCCTTATTTTGGAGTCAAATTCTGGCTCTTTGCACGTATTCGCAGTTTGAAATTACGACTTTTTATACTGAAAATATGCCAATTACTGAAAGCAGCGATGCGTCACATTTTGCCCAAACCCCCTTGCAGTTTTCATATATCCCAAACATCCTAAATTCGACCCTTGGATTTTAGATTTTGGAGCCAAATTCTGGCTCTCTGCACGTATTCGCAGTTTGAAAATATGAATTTTTATAATGAAAATATGCCAATTACGGAAAGCGGCGATTTATCACATTATGCCCAAACCCTCCCTGCAGTTTTAAAAATATTCCAAACATCCCAAATTCGACCATTGAGCCATATTTTCTAGCCGAATTCAGGCTTTCTGCACGTATTCGCAGTTTGAAAAACTACTTTTTATACCGAAAATATGCCAATTACTGAAAGCGACGATAGTTCACATTTTGCCCAAACCCACCATTCAGTTTTCAAAAAATCCCAAGCATCCCAAATTCGACCCTTGAGCCACATTTTGGAGCCAAATTCTGGCTCTCTGCACATATTTGCATGTTGAAATTACGACATTTTATACCGAAAATATGTCAATTACTGAAAGCAGCGATGGGTCACATTTTGACCAAACCCCCCCTCCCCTTTGCAGTTTTCAAAATATCCCAAACATGCCAAATTCGACCTTTCAGCCATATTTTGGAGCCAAATTCTGGCTTTCTGCGCTTATTCGCTGTTTGAAATTACGAATTTTTATACCGAAAACATGACAATTACTGAAAGCGGCGATGGATAACATTTTGCCCAAACCCTCCCTGCAGTTTTCAAAATATCCCAAACATCCTAAATTCAACGCTTGAGCCATAATTTGGAACCAAATTCTGGCTCTCTGCACGTATTCGCAGTTTGAAATTACGACTTTTTATACCGAAAATATGCCAATTACTGAGAGCGGCGATGGATCACATTTTGAACAAACTTTCCCTGCAGTTTCTGAAATATCCCAAACATCCCAAATTCGACCCTTGAGAATTATTTTGGAGCTAAATTCTGGCTCTCTGAACGAATTCGCACTTTGAAATTGCGACTTTTTATACCGAAAACATGACAATTACTGAAAGCGGCGATGGATCACATTTTGCCCAAACCCTCCCTGCAGTTTTCAAAATATCCCAAACATCCCAAATTCGACGCTTGAGCCATATTTTGGAGCCAAATTCGGGGTCTCTGCACGTGTTCGCAGTTTGAAATTATTTCATTTTATACCGAAAATATGCCAATTACTGAGTGCGGCGTTGGATCACATTTTACCCAGGCCATCCCTACAGTTTTCAAAATATCCCAAACATCCCTAATTCGACCCTTGAGCCATATTTTGGAGCCAAATTCCGGCTCTCTGCACGTATTCGCAGTTTCAAATTACGAATTTTTATACCGAAAATATGCCAATTACTGAAAGCGGCGATGGATCACATTATCCCAAACCCTCCCTGCAGTTTCCAAAATATCCCAAATACCGCAAATTCAACGCTTGAGCCATAATTTGGAGCCAAATTCAGGCTCTCTGCACGTATTCGCAGTTTGAAATTACGACTTTTTATACCGAAAATATGCCAATTAATGAGAGCGGCGATGGATCACATTTTTCTCAAACCTTCCCTGCAGTTTTCGAAATATCACAAACATCCCAAATTCGACCCTTGAGAATTATTTTGGAGCTAAATTCTGGCTCTCTGAACGTATTCGCAGTTTGAAATTACGACTTTTTATAACGAAAACATGACAATTCCTGAAAGCAGCGATGGATCAAATTTTGCCCAAACCCTCCCTGCAGTTTTCAAAATATCCCAAACATCCCAAATTCGACGCTTGAGGTATATTTTGGAGCCAAATTCGGGGTCTCTGCACGTATTCTCAGTTTGAAATTACGACTTTTTATCCCAAATATCCCTAATTTGACGCTTGAAAATAAGCCAACTACTGAAAGCAGCGATGGGTCACACTTTGCCCAAACCCCCCGGCAGATTGCATAATATCCCAAACATCCCAAATTCGACCCATGAGCTATATTTTGGAGCCAAATTCTGGCTCTCTGCACGTATTTGCTGTTTGAAATTACGACATTTTCTACCGAAAATAAGCCAATTACTGATTGCGACGATGGGACACATTTTGCCCAAACCCCCCTGCAGTTTTCCACATATCCCAAACATCCCAAATTTGACGCTTGAGCCATATTTTGGAGCCAAATTCGGGCTCTCTGCACGTAATAGCAGTTTGAAATTATTTCATTTTCTACCGAAAATATGCCAATTACTGAGTGCGGCGATGGATCACATTTTGCATAAAGCCGTCCCTGAAGTTTTCAAAATATCCCAAACATCCCAAATTCGACGCTTGAGCCATATTTTGGAGTTAAATTCTGGCTCTCTGCACATATTCGCAGTTTGAAATTACGAATTTATACACCGAAGATATGTCAATTACTGAGAGCGGCGATAGATCAAATTTTGCCCCCCCCCCTGCAGTTTTCAAAATATCCCAAACATCCCAAATTCGACGCTTGAGCCATATTTTGGAGCCAAATTCGGGGTCTCTGCACGTGTTCGCAGTTTGAAATTATTTCATTTTATACCGAAAATATGCAAATTACTGAGTGCGGCGTTGGATCACATTTTGCCCAGAACATCCCTGCAGTTTTCAAAATATCCCAAACATCCCCAATTCGACCCTTGAGCCATATTTTGGAGCCAACGTTTGGCTTTCTGCATGTATTCGCAGTTTGAAATTACGACTTTTCATACCGAAAATATTCCAATTACGGAAAGCTTCGATGGATAACATTTTGCCCAAACCCTCCCTGCAGTTTTCAAAATATCCTACACATCCCAAATTCGACGCTTGACCCATATTTTGGAGCCAAATTCGGGGTCTCTGCACGTGTTCGCAGTTTGAAATTATTTCATTTTATACCGAAAATATGCAAATTACTGAGTGCGGCGTTGGATCACATTTTGCCCAGAACATCCCTGCAGTTTTCAAAATATCCCAAACATCCCCAATTCGACCCTTGAGCCATATTTTGGAGCCAACGTTTGGCTTTCTGCATGTATTCGCAGTTTGAAATTACGACTTTTCATACCGAAAATATTCCAATTACTGAAAGCTTCGATGGATAACATTTTGCCCAAACCCTCCCTGCAGTTTTCAAAATATCCTACACATCCCAAATTCGACGCTTGAGCCATATTTTCGAGCCAAATTCCGGCTCTCTGCACGTATTAGCAGTTTGAAATTACGACTTTTTATACCGAAAATATGCCAATTACTGAAAGCGACGATAGATCACATTTTGCCCAAACCCCACCATTCAGTTTTCAAAAAATCAAAAGCATCCCAAATTACACCCTTGAGCCATATTTTGGAGCCAAATTCTGGCTCTCTGAACATATTTGCAGGTTGAAATTACGACATTTTATACCGAAAATATGTCAGTTACTGAAAGCAGCGATGGGTCACATTTCGCCCAATCCTCCCCCCCCTGCAGTTTTCAAAATATCCCAAACATCCAAATTCGACGCTTGAGCCTTATTTTGGAGCCACATTCGGGCTCTCTGCTGGTATTCGCAGTTTGAAATTACGTCATATTATACCGAGAATATGCCAATTACTGAGAGCGGCGATGGGTCACATTTTGCCCAAACCCCCTGCAGTTTTAAAAATGTCCCTAACATCCCAAATTCAACCTTTGAGCCAAATTTTGGAGCCAAATTGTGGCTCTCTGCACATATTCGCAGTTTGAAATTACGACTTTTTGTACCGATACTATGTGAATTACTGAATGCAGCGATAGGTCACATTTTGCCCATACCCCTTCCTTGTAGTTTTCAAAATATCCCAATCATCCCAAATTCGACTATTGATAATTATTTTGGAGCCAAATTCTGGTTCTCTGCCAGTATTCGCAGTTTGAAATTACGAATTTTTATCCCAAACATCCCAAATTTGACGCTTGAAAAAATGCCAATTACTGAAAGAAGCGATGGGTCCCATTTTGCCTAAACCCCTCTGCAGTTTGCAAAATATCCCAAACATGCCAAATTCGACCTTTGAGCCATATTTTGGAGCCAAATTCTGGCTTTCTGCGCTTATTCGCAGTTTGAAATTACGACTTTTTATACCGGAAATATGCCAACTACTGAAAGCGGCGATGGATCACATTTTGCCCAAACCCTCCCTGCAGTTTCCATAATATCTGCATCACTCTCTACAGCCTCTGCATCACGCTCTTCAGCCTCTGCATCACTCTCTTAGCCTCTGAATCCCTCTCTTGAGGCCTCTGCATCACTTTCTCGAGCTTCTGCATCACTCTCCTGATCCTCTGCATCAATCTCTTAAGCCTCTGCATCACTCTCTTGAAACTCTGCATAACTCACTTGAGCTTCTGCATCACTCTCTTCAGCCTCTGCATCACTCTCCTAATCCTCTGCTTCCCTCTCGTGATCCTCTGCATCACTCTTTGAGCCTCGGCATCACTCTCTTAATCCTCTGGATCACTCTCTTGAGCCTCTGCATCACTCTCTTGAGTCTCTACATCACTCTCTTGAGCCTCTGCATCACTCTCTTCAGCCTTTGCATCACTCTCTTATGCCTCTGCATCCCTCTCTTGATCCTCTGCATCACTCTCTTGAGCCTCTGCATCATTCTCTTGAGAATCTGCATCCCTCTCTTAAGCCTCTATATCATTCTCTTGACCCACTGCATCACTCTGTTGAGCCTCTGCCTCACTCTCTTAAGCCTCTGCATCTCTCTCTTCAGCCTTTGCATCACTCTCTGGAGACTCTGCATCCCTCTCTTGAGCCTCTGCATCACTCCCATGACCCTCTGCACCCCTCTCTTGTGCCTCTTTATTCCTCACTTGAGCCTCTGCATCACTCTCTTGAACTCCTGCATCCCACACATGAGCCTCTGCATCCCTCACTTGAGCCTTTGCATCACTCTCTTAAGCCTCTGCATCCCTCTCTTGAGCCTCTGCATCACTCTCTCGAGCCTCTGCATCACTCTCTTGAGCCTCTGCATCACTCTCTTGAGCCTCTGCATCACTCTCTTAAACCTCTGCATCCCTCTCTTGATCCTCTGCATCACTCTCTTGAGCCTCTGCATCATTCTCTTTAGCCTCTACATCCCTCTCTTAAGCCTCTACATCATTCTCTTGAGCCCATGCATCACTCTCCTGAGCCTCTGCATCACTCTCTTAAGCCTCTGCATCTCTCCCTACAGCCTCTGCATCACTCTCTTGATCCTCTGCATCACTCTCTTGAGCCTCTCTATCATTCTCTTAAGCCTCTGCATCCCTCTCTTGAGCCTCTGCAACACTCTCAAGTGCCTCTGCATCTTTCTCTTGTGCCTCTGCATCACTCTCTTGATCCTCTGCATCACTCTCTTTATCCTCTGCATCACTCTCTTAAGCCTCTGCATCACTCTCTTGAGCCTCTCCATTACTCTCTTGAGCCCCTGCATCCCTCTCTTGAGCTTCTGCATCACTCTCTTGAGCCTCTGCATCACCGAATTAGGCCATTATCATCAAATGAGGCCATATTTTGCCTTTTTCCATGTTTTTGTGAATTATCAGTTTATTGTTATTAATTTATTATATATACGATAAAAATGATTTATTTAAATAAATAAAATTTATTATTTTTAAATAAATATTATTTATTTAAATAAATAAATAAAATATATAACAATTTTATATTTATAAATATATATATTTAAATATTGATCTGTATGGATATGGACCCTGTGGGCCAGGAGGTCATCTGTGTCCCCTCAGATGGTCTCCCTTATCACAGTTTGTGTCTATGGATGTGTGTGAGTGTGTGAGTGTGAGTGTCACTGTGAGTGTCCGGGTGAGTGTGGGTGTCCCTGTGAGTGTCCGGATGATTATGTCTCCGGTTACATCTGTGGTTTCAGGAGGCCATCTGTGTCCCCTCAGATGGCCCCTTATCACAGTCTATGGATGTGTGTGTGTGAGTGTCCCTGTGAATGTTCGGATAAGTGTGTGTGTGTGTGTGTGTGTGTGTGTGTGTGAGTGTCCGGATTTATGTGAGGTTTGGTTTCAGGAACCATTTGTGTCCATACTCCCCCAAATCTCCTCCCTTATTCCCACCGTGGGTTCGAATCCCAGGTGATTAGACCTACCCTAGGTCTATGAATCCAAGGTATCCATCCGTGGGCCAACGGATTTCACCCCTTCTCCACTTTCCTAGGGCCAGGCCAGTTCCAGCTATCCAGGGAACCTGTCGAAACAGAGGCAGCTACAGGAGGGGACACACAAATATTTGTGCCCTGCAGTTACACAGCCGTTCCGACAGGCTCGATCGCAATCTATCCAGATGAGAACACGTTCTCCTCCGACTAGACCACGCTGGAGTCGCTGTATGTTTAAAATTTGGTTCCTTTATTTATAGTTAGTATTTTTGGTG
>NW_027189693.1:75000-80000 GCF_040958095.1 Procambarus clarkii
GGAGCCTCAGCATCCCTATCTTGAGGGATGCTGAGGCTCGAGGCTCGAGAGAGTGATGCAGAGGCCTGAAGAGAGGGATTCAGAGGCTTAAGAGAGTGATGCAGAGGCTGAAGAAAGTGTTGAAGAGGCTCAAGAGAGGGACGCAGAGGCTCAAGAGAGTGATGCAGAGGCTCAGGAGAGTTATGCAGAGTCTCAAGAGAGTGATGCAGAGGCTTACGAGAGTGATGCAGATGATCAAGAGAGGGATGCAGAGGCTTAAGAGAATGATGCAGAGGCTGAAGAGATTGTTGCAGAGGCTTAAGAGAGGGATGCAGAGCCTCAAGCGAGTGATACAGAGGTTCAAGAGAGTGATGCAGAGGCTCAAGAGAATGATGCAGAGGCTTAAGAGAGGGATGCAGAGGCTCAAGAGAGGGATGTAGAGGCTCAAGAGAGTGATGCAGAGGCTTAAGTCTTGAGCTTCTGCATCCCTCTCTTCAGTCTCTGCAACACTCTATTCAGCCTCTGCATCACTCTCGTAAGCCTCTGAATCCCTCTCTTGAGGCCTCTGCATCACTCTCTCGAGCTTCTGCATCACTCTCCTGATCCTCTGCATCAATCTCTTCAGCCTCTGCATCACTCTCTTGAACCTCTGCATAACTCTCTTGAGCCTTTGCATCACTCTCTTCAGCCTCTGCATCACTCTCCTAATCCTCTGCTTCCCTCTCGTGATCCTCTGCATCACTCTCTTGAGCCTCGGCATCACTCTCTTAATCCTCTGGATCACTCTCTTGAGCCTCTGCATCACTCTCTTGAGCCTCTACATCACTCTCTTGAGCCTCTGCATCACTCTCTTCAGCCTCTGCATCACTCTCTTATGCCTTTGCATCCCTCTCTTGATCCTCTGCATCACTCTCTTGAGCCTCTGCATCATTCACTTGAGAATCTGCTTCCCTCTCTTAAGCCTCTACATCATTCTCTTGACCCTCTGCATCACTCTGTTGAGCCTCTGCCTCACTCTCTTAAGCCTCTGCATCTCTCTCTTCAGCCTTTGCATCACTCTCTGGACCCTCTGCACCCCTCTCTTGTGCCTCTTTATTCCTCACTTGAGCCTCTGCATCCCTCTCTTGAGCCTCTGCATCATTCTCTTGAACTCCTGCATCCCACACATGAGCCTCTGCATCCTTCACTTGAGCCTTTGCATCACTCTCTTAAGCCTCTGCATCCCTCTCTTGAGCCTCTGCGTCACTCTCAAGAGCCTCTGCATCCCTTTCTTGTGCCTCTGCTTTCCTCACTTGAGCCTCTGCATCCCTTTCTTGAGCCCCTGCATCCCTCTCTTGAGCCTCTGAATCACTCTGCTGAGCCTCTGCATCCCTCTCTTAAGCCTCTGCATCATTCTGTTGAGTTTCTGCATCACTCTCTTGAGCCTCTGCATCATTCTCTTCAGCCTCTGCATCCCTCTCTTAAGCCTCTGCATCATTCTCTTCAGCCTCTGCATCCTTCTCTTAAACCTCTGCATCATTCTCTTCAGCCTCTGCATTCCTCTCTGTAGCCTCTGCATCACTCTTATAAGAATCTGCATCGCTCTCGTAAGCCTCTGAATCACTCTGTTGAGCCTCTGCATCACTCTCTTGAGCCTCTCCATCACTCTTTTGAGCCTCTGCATCCCTCTCTTAAGCCTCTCCAACACTCTCTTCAGCCCCTGCACCACTCCCTTAAGCCTCTGCATCCCTTTTTTGAGCCTCTGCATCACTTTCTTAAGCCTCTGCATCCCTTTCTTGAGCCTTTGCATCACTCTGTTGAACTCCTGCATCCCTCTCCTGAGCCTCTGCGTCACTCTCAAGAGCCTCTGCATCCCTCTCTTGTGCCTCTGCATCCCTCACTAGAGCCTCTGCATTCGTCTGCTGAGCCCCTGCGTCCCTCTCATGAGCCTCTGCATCCCTCTCATGAGCCTCTGCTAGGATATTTTGAAAACTGCAGGGAGGGTTTGGGCAAAATGTTATCCATCGCCGCTTTCAGTAATTGGCATATTTTCGGTATGAAAAGTCGTAATTTCAAACTGCGAATACATACAGAAAGCCAAACGTTGGCTCCAAAATATGGCTCAAGGGTCGAATTGGTTATGTTTGGGATATTTTGAAAACTGCAGGGATGGCCTGGGCAAAATGTGATTCATCGCCTTACTCAGTAATTGGCATATTTTCAGTGATGCAGAGGATCAAGAGAGTGTTGCAGAGGCTCGAGAGAGTGATTCAGAGGCTTACGAGAGTGATGCAGAGAATCAAGAGACTCATGCAGAGGCTCGAGAGAGTTATGCAGAGGCCTCAAGAGAGGGATTCAGAGGCTTAGGAGAGTGATGCAGAGGCTGAAGAGAGTGTTGCAGAGGCTCATGAGAGGGATCTTCTTGAGGTTATCTTGAGATGATTTTGGGGCTTTTTTTTTTTTAGTGTCCCCGCGGCCCGGTCCTCGACCAGGCCTCCACCCCCAGGAAGCAGCCCGTGACAGCTGACTAACTCCCAGGTACCTATTTACTGCTAGGTAACAGGAGCATTCTGGGTGAAAGAAACTTTGCCCATTTGTTTCTGCTTCGTGCGGGAATCGAACCCGCGCCACAGAATTACGAATGCTGCGCGCTATCCACCAGGCTACGAGGCCCCTTCGTAGCCTGGATGGGCATCCCTCTTCACGAGGGATGAAGAGACTTAAGAGAGTGATGCAGAGGCTCAAGAGAGAGATACAGAATCTCAAGAGAGTGATGCAGAGGCTTAAGAGAGTGATGCAGAGGCTTAAGAGAGTAAGGCAGAGGCTTAGGAGAGGGATGCAGAGGCTCAAGAGAGTAATGCAGAGGCTTAAGCGGGTGATGCAGAGGCTTAAGAGAGTAATGCAGAGGCTTATGAGAGTGATGCAGAAGCTTAAGAGAGGGATGCAGAGGCTCAAGAGAGGGATGCAGAGGCCCAAGAGAGTGTTTTCAAATACAAATGATAAAAATCTATGTGTTTTCATTAGAATTAACTAAAATGTTCCTGATTTTCGGTTTATATTACCGATGGAAGATGTACACGTAAAACCGCTCTAATCCGGCTGAAACGTCGATATATGCAATAAAACAGAACTTCTCCCCTTTCCAATATCTTACTCAGTATTTTAACGAGAAACAAATAGTTGATTGAAAATGAAGTGTTTAAGGTTAATTTCTAATCAATTATGTGTTTGCATCATTTTTATCGTATATTTAATGAAATAATAACAATAAACTGAAAATTCACAAAAACGTGGAAAAACGGCAAAATATTGCATAATTCGATGATATTTTGTTTTAATCACATAAAGGAAAAGGGGATGATAAAGGTAAAAATATTGCTAAATTCGATGATTTTTAGTACAAAACAAAATGCAAGAAAACTTGCTTAAAATGCAAAATTTGCGAAATTCTGAGATTTGAAGGCCAAATCACATATTGTGAGAAAACATGAAGTAGTATTGAAATATTGGTAAAAACGAATATATTTACGTAAAATCACACTACATGAATAACGTGAAGAAAGTCACTATATTACCATATTTGAGGATTTTAACTTCAAATCAGAGAGCGAGGTTTCGTATTATTTAGATCCAAGAAAAGACATGACAATGTTGTTTCAAATACAAATGATAAAAATCAATGTGTTTTCATTAGAATTAACTAAAATGTTCCTGATTTTCGTTTATATTACCGATGGAAGATGTACACGTAAAACCGCTCTAATCCGGCTGAAAAGTCGATATATGCAATAAAAACAGAACTTCTCCCCTTTCCAATATCTTACTCTGTATTTTAACGAGAAACAAATAGTTGATTGAAAATGAAGTGTTTAAGGTTAATTTCTTATCAATTATGTGTTTGCATCATTTTTATCGTATATATAATGAATTAATAGCAATAAACTGAAAATTCACAAAAACGTGGAAAAACAGCAAAATATTGCCTAATTCGATGATATTTTGTTTATATCACATAAAGGAAAAGGGGATGATAAACGTCAAAATATTGCTGGATTCGATGATTTTTAGTACGAAACAAAATGCATGAAAACTTGCTTAAAATGCAATATTATGCGAAAATCTGATATATGAAGGCCAAATCACATATCGTGAGACTACATGAAATAGTATCGAAATATTAGTAAAAATGAATATATTTACGTAATATCAAACTACATGAAAAATGTGAAAAAAGTTATTATTATACCAAATTTGAGGATTTTAACTTCGAATCATAGAGCGACGTTTCGTATTTTTTAGACCATAGAAAAGACGTATAAAGATGTTGCTTCCTATTCAAATGATAAAAATCAAGTGTTTTCATTAAAATTAACTAAAATGTTCCTGATTTTCGGTTTATATTACCGATGAAAGATGTACACGTAAAACCGTTCTAATCCGGCTGAAACGTTGATATATGCAATAAAAACAGAACTTCTCCCCGTTTCAATATCTTACTCAGTATTTTAACGAGAAACAAATAGATGATTGAAAATGAAGTATTTAAGGTTATTTTCTGATCAATTATGTGTTTGCATAATTTTTTTCGTATATATAATGAATTATTAACAATAAACTGAAAATTCACAAAAACGTGGAAAAACGGCCTAATTCGATGATATTTTGTTTAAATCACAGAAAGGAAAGGGGATGATAAAGGTCAAAATATTGCTAAATTCGATGATTTTTAGTATTAAAGAAAATGCAAGAAAACTTGCTTAAAAATGCAAAATTTGCTAAATTCTGAGATTTGAAGGCCAAATCACATATCGTGAGAAAACATGAAGTAGTATTGATATATTGGTATAAACGAATATATTTACGTTAAATCCCACTACATGAATAACGTGAAAAAAGTCACTATATTACCATATTTGAGGATTTTAACCTCAAATCATAGAGCGAGGTTTAGTATTATTTAGATCAAAGAAAAGACATGACAATCTTGTTTCCAATACAAATGATAAAAATGAATGTTTTTTTATTAGAATTAACTAAAATGT
>NW_027189693.1:85000-87500 GCF_040958095.1 Procambarus clarkii
TTCCGGAAACCAAACCTCACATAAATCCGGACACTCACACACACACACACACACACACACACACACACACACACTTATCCGAACATTCACAGGGACACTCACACACACACATCCATAGACTGTGATAAGGGGCCATCTGAGGGGACACAGATGGCCTCCTGAAACCACAGATGTAACCGGACACATAATCATCCGGACACTCACAGGGACACCCACACTCACCCGGACACTCACAGTGACACTCACACTCACACACTCACACACATCCATAGACACAAACTGTGATAAGGGAGACCATCTGAGGGGACACAGATGACCTCCTGGCCCACAGGGTCCATATCCATACAGATCAATATTTAAATATATATATTTATAAATATAAAATTGTTATATATTTTATTTATTTATTTAAATAAATAATATTTATTTAAAAATAATAAATTTTATTTATTTAAATAAATCATTTTTATCGTATATATAATAAATTAATAACAATAAACTGATAATTCACAAAAACATGGAAAAAGGCAAAATATGGCCTCATTTGATGATAATGGCCTAATTCGGTGATGCAGAGGCTCAAGAGAGTGATGCAGAAGCTCAAGAGAGGGATGCAGGGGCTCAAGAGAGTAATGGAGAGGCTCAAGAGAGTGATGCAGAGGCTTAAGAGAGGGATGCAGAGGCTCAAGAGATGGATGCAGAGGCTCAAGAGAGGGATGCAGAGGCTAAAGTCAGGGATGCAGAGGCTAAGGTGAGGGATGCAGAGGCACAAGAGAAAGATGCAGAGGCACTTGAGAGTGTTGCAGAGGCTCAAGAGAGGGATGCAGAGGCTTAAGAGAATGATAGAGAGGCTCAAGAGAGTGATGCAGAGGATCAAGAGAGTGATGCAGAGGCTGTAGGGAGAGATGCAGAGGCTTAAGAGAGTGATGCAGAGGCTCAGGAGAGTGATGCATGGGCTCAAGAGAATGATGTAGAGGCTTAAGAGAGGGATGTAGAGGCTAAAGAGAATGATGCAGAGGCTCAAGAGAGTGATGCAGAGGATCAAGAGAGGGATGCAGAGGTTTAAGAGAGTGATGCAGAGGCTCAAGAGAGTGATGCAGAAGAGAGTGATGCAAAGGCTCATGAGAGTTATGCAGAGGCTCATGAGAGGGATGCAGAGGCTCATGAGAGGGATGCAGGGGCTCAGCAGACGAATGCAGAGGCTCTAGTGAGGGATGCAGAGGCACAAGAGAGGGATGCAGAGGCTCTTGAGAGTGACGCAGAGGCTCAGGAGAGGGATGCAGGAGTTCAACAGAGTGATGCAAAGGCTCAAGAAAGGGATGCAGAGGCTTAAGAAAGTGGTGCAGAGGCTCAAAAAAGGGATGCAGAGGCTTAAGGGAGTGGTGCAGGGGCTGAAGAGAGTGTTGGAGAGGCTTAAGAGAGGGATGCAGAGGCTCAAAAAAATGATGGAGAGGCTCAAGAGAGTGATGCAGAGGCTCAACAGAGAGATTCAGAGGCTTACGAGAGCGATGCAGATGCTTATAAGAGTGATGCAGAGGCTACAGAGAGGAATGCAGAGGCTGAAGAGAATGATGCAGAGGTTTAAGAGAAGGATGCAGAGGCTGAAGAGAATGATGCAGAGGCTTAAGAGAGGGATGCAGAGGCTGAAGAGAATGATGCAGAGGCTCAAGAGAGTGATGCAGAGACTCAACAGAATGATGCAGAGGCTTAAGAGAGGGATGCAGAGGCTCAGCAGAGTGATTCAGAGGCTCAAGAGAGGGATGCAGGGGCTCAAGAAAGGGATGCAGAGGCTCAAGTGAGGAAAGCAGAGGCACAAGAAAGGGATGCAGAGGGTCTTGAGAGTGACGCAGAGGCTCAAGAGAGGGATGCAGAGGCTTAAGAGAGTGATGCAAAGGCTCAAGTGAAGGATTGCAGAGGCTCATGTGTGGGATGCAGGAGTTCAAGAGAATGATGCAGAGGCTCAAGAGAGGGATGCAGAGGCTCAAGTGAGGAATAAAGAGGCACAAGAGAGGGGTGCAGAGGGTCCAGAGAGTGATGCAAAGGCTGAAGAGAGAGATGCAGAGGCTTAAGAGAGTGAGGCAGAGGCTCAACAGAGTGATGCAGAGGGTCAAGAGAATGATGTAGAGGCTTAAGAGAGGGATGCAGATTCTCAAGTGAATGATGCAGAGGCTCATGAGAGTGATGCAGAGGATCAAGAGAGGGATGCAAAGGCATTAGAGAGTGATGCAGAGGCTGAAGAGAGTGATGCAGAAGCTCAAGAGAGTGATGTAGAGGCTCAAGAGAGTGATGCAGAGGCTCAAGAGAGTGATCCAGAGGATTAAGAGAGTGATGCCGAGGCTCAAGAGAGTGATGCAGAGGATCACGAGAGGGAATCAGAGGATTAGGAGAGTGATGCAGAGGCTGAAGAGAGTGATGCAAAGGCTCAAGAGAGTTATGCAGAGGTTCAAGAGAGTGATGCAAAGGCTGAAGAGATTGATGCAGAGGATCAGGAGAGTGATGC
>NW_027189693.1:92500-107736 GCF_040958095.1 Procambarus clarkii
CTGTTGACTCTCACTCCCTGACCCCCGTCGACTAATGGTGCTCACGTGTGTTTGTTCAAGGTACGGTAACCATTGGTTTTTTACCCAATAATTTGCAACTATTTGCAAACAAACATTTCTAAAGAACATCTATGTTTCTTATAAATATTCTTTTTCCTAACATACAAGTCAACCACACAGTACCTAACCTCAGTCAGAAACACTTTTCTTACTATCTCTCACAACGTCTTTTGCATATATATCCTATCTTAATCAATTTATAATTTAAATTCATAACTGGCAACCCTCTTCCAGTGACTTCAAGGCCACCAAACATCATTCCTTTCCATTAACCTCTCCCAAATTATCTTTTGCACCAATGCACACACTAGGGGGCTTTATAGCTGAGTGGACAGCGCTCTGGACTCGTAATGCTAGGGTCAAAGTTCGATCCCCCGGTGATTGCGCAAACGAAAATCAGCAGAGTTTCATTCATTCTGATGCTCCTCTTACCTAGCAGTACATTGGTACTTGGGCATTAGACACCTGTTACGGGCTGCTTCCTGGGTGTGTGTATGTGGAAATTTTTTTTTATTAGTTAGTAAAAATTGATTGATTGACAGTTGAGAGGCGGGCCGAAAGAGCAGAGCTCAACCCTCGCAAGAACAACTAGGTGAACACAACTAGATAAATACTAACTAACCACGATCTCGTATAATCTACTACACACGCTACCACCTCCCCCAGTACCTCCCCCCACTCCCTAAATCACTCTACCTAAGTCATTAAAAATATAAAACAAATCAATTAATACACCAAAAATACTAACTATAAATAAAGGAACCAAATTTTAAACATACAGCGACTCCAGCGTGGTCTAGTCGGAGGAGAACGTGTTCTCATCTGGATAGATTGCGATCGAGCCTGTCGGAACGGCTGTGTAACTGCAGGGCACAAATATTTGTGTGTCCCCTCCTGTAGCTGCCTCTGTTTCGACAGGTTCCCTGGATAGCTGGAACTGGCCTGGCCCTAGGAAAGTGGAGAAGGGGTGAAATCCGTTGGGCCCACGGATTCATACGGATACCTTGGATTCATAGACCTAGGGTAGGTCTAATCACCTGGGATTCGAACCCACGGTGGAATAAGGGAGGAGATTTGGGGGAGTATGGACACAAATGGTTCCTGAAACCAAACCTCACATAAATCCGGACACTCACACACACACACTTATCCGAACATTCACAGGGACACTCACACACACACATCCATAGACTGTGATAAGGGGCCATCTGAGGGGACACACATGGCCTCCTGAAACCACAGATGTAACCGGAGACATAATCATCCGGACACTCACAGGGACACCCACACTCACCCGGACACTCACAGTGACACTCACACTCACACACTCACACACATCCATAGACACAAACTGTGATAAGGGAGACCATCTGAGGGGACACAGATGACCTCCTGGCCCACAGGGTCCATATCCATACAGATCAATATTTAAATATATATATTTATAAATATAAAATTGTTATATATTTTATTTATTTATTTAAATAAATAATATTTATTTAAAAATAATAAATTTTATTTATTTAAATAAATCATTTTTATCGTATATATAATAAATTAATAACAATAAACTGATAATTCACAAAAACATGGAAAAAGGCAAAATATGGCCTCATTTGATGATAATGGCCTAATTCGGTGATGCAGAGGCTCAAGAGAGTGATGCAGAAGCTCAAGAGAGGGATGCAGGGGCTCAAGAGAGTAATGGAGAGGCTCAAGAGAGTGATGCAGAGGCTTAAGAGAGGGATGCAGAGGCTCAAGAGATGGATGCAGAGGCTCAAGAGAGGGATGCAGAGGCTAAAGTCAGGGATGCAGAGGCTAAAGTGAGGGATGCAGAGGCACAAGAGAAAGATGCAGAGGCACTTGAGAGTGTTGCAGAGGCTCAAGAGAGGGATGCAGAGGCTTAAGAGAATGATACAGAGGCTCAAGAGAGTGATGCAGAGGATCAAGAGAGTGATGCAGAGGCTGTAGGGAGAGATGCAGAGGCTTAAGAGAGTGATGCAGAGGCTCACGGAGAGTGATGCATGGGCTCAAGAGAATGATGTAGAGGCTTAAGAGAGGGATGTAGAGGCTAAAGAGAATGAATGCAGAGGCTCAAGAGAGTGATGCAGAGGATCAAGAGAGGGATGCAGAGGTTTAAGAGAGTGATGCAGAGGCTCAAGAGAGTGATGCAGAGGCTCAAGAGAGTGATGCAGAGGCTCGAGAGAGTGATGCAGAGGCTCAAGAGAGGGATGCAGAGGCTTAAGAGAGTGATGCAAAGGCTCAAGTGAGGGATGCAGAGGCTCGTGTGTGGGATGCAGGAGTTCAAGAGAGTGATGCAGAGGCTCAGGAGAGGGATGCAGAGGCTCAAGTGAGGAATAAAGAAGCACAAGAGAGGGGTGCAGAGGGTCATGGGAGTGATGCAGAGGCTCAAGAGAGGGATGCAGAGGCTCCAGAGAGTGATGCAAACGCTGAAGAGAGAGATGCAGAGGCTTAAGAGAGTGAGGCAGAGGCTCAACAGAGTGATGCAGTGGGTCAAGAGAATGATATAGAGGCTTAAGAGAGGGATGCAGATTCTCAAGAGAATGATGCAGAGGCTCAAGAGAGTGATGCAGAGGATCAAGAGAGGGATGCAGAGGCATAAGAGAGTGATGCAGAGGCTGAAGAGAGTGATGCAGAGGCTCAAGAGAGTGATGTAGAGGCTCAAGAGAGTGATGCAGAGGCTCAAGAGAGTGATCCAGAGGATTAAGAGAGTGATGCCGAGGCTCAAAAGAGTGATGCAGAGGATCACGAGAGGGAAGCAGAGGATTAGGAGAGTGATGCAGAGGCTGAAGAGAGTGATGCAGAAGCTCAAGTGAGTTATGCAGAGTTTCAAGAGAGTGATGCAGAGGCTTAAGAGATTGATGCAGAGGATCAGGAGAGTGATGCAGAAGCTCGAGAAAGTGATGCAGAGGCCTCAAGAGAGGGATTCAGAGGCTAAGAGAGTGATGCAGAGGCTGAAGAGAGTGTTGCAGAGACTGAAGAGAGGGATGCAGAGGCTCAAGAGAGTGATGCCGAGGCAGAAGAGAGTTATGCAGAGGCTCATGAGAGTGATGCAGAGGCTTACGAGAGTAATGCAGATGATTAAGAGAGAGATGCAGAGGCTTAAGATATTGATGCAGAGGCTGAGGAGAGTGTTGCAGGGCTTAAGAGAGGGATGCAGAGGCTCAAGACTTAAGCCTCTGCATCACTCTCTTGAGCCTCTACATCCCTCTCTTGAGCCTCTGCATCCCTCTCTTAAGCCTCTGCATCATTCTCTTGAGCCTCTGCATCACTCTCTTGAACCTCTGCATCACTCGCTTGAGGCTCTGCATCCCTCTCTTAAGCCTTTGCAACACTCTCTTCAGCCTCTGCATCATTCTCTTAAGCCTCTGCATCCCTCTCTTGATCATCTGCATCACTCTCGTTTGCCTCTGCATCACTCTCTTGAGACTCTGCATAACTCTCCTGAGCTTCTGCATCACTCTCTTGAGCCTCTGCGTCCCTCTCTTGAGCCTCTTCAACACTTTCTTCAGCCTCTGCATCACTCTCTTAAGCCTCTGAATCCCTCTCTTCAGGCCTCTGCATCACTCTCTCGAGCCTTGAGCCTCAGCATCCCTCAAGAGAGGGATGCTGAGGCTCCAAAGAGAGATGCAGAGGCTCCAGAGAGCGATGTAGAGGCTTAAGAGAGGGATGCAGAGTCTCAAGAGAGTGATGTAGAGGCTTAAGAGAGGGATGCAGAGGCTCAAGAGAATGATGCAGAGGCTCAAGAGAGTGATGCAGAGCATCAAAAGAGGGATGCAGAGGCTCAAGAGAGTGATGCAGAGGCTCAAGAGAGTGATGCAGAGGCTCAAGAGAGTGATGCAGAGGCTCAAGTGAGGGATGCAGAGGCTCAAGAGAGGGATGCAGAAGCTCAAGAGAGTGATGCAGAGGATCAAGAGAGTGATGCAGAGGCTCAAGAGAGTGATGCAGAGGCTTAAAAGAGTGATGCAGAGGCTCAAGAGAGGGATGCAGAGGCTGAAGAGAGTGATGCAGAGGATCAAGAGAGTGATGCAGAGGCTCAAGAGAGTGATGCAGAGGATCAAGAGAGGGAAGCAGAGGCTTATGAGAGTGATGCAGAGGCTCTAGAGAGTGATTCAGAGGCTCAAGAGAGTGATGCAGAGGCTCAAGAGAGAGATGCTGAAGCTCCAGAGAGTGATGCAGAGACTCAAGAGAGTGATGCAGAGGCTCTAGAGAGTGATTCAGAGGCTCAAGAGAGTGATGCAGAGGCTCAAGAGAGAGATGCAGGGCTCCAGAGAGTGATGCAGAGGCTGAAGAGAGAGATGCAGAGGCTTAAGCGAGTGGTGCAGAAGAGTAATGCAGAGGCTCAAGAGAGTGATGCAGAGGCTCAAGAGAGTGATGCAGATACTCAAGAGAGTGATGCAGAGGCTAAAGAGAGTGATGCAGAGGCTGAAGAGAGAGATGCAGAGGCTTAAGCGAGTGGTGCAGAAGAGTAATGCAGAGGCTCAAGAGAGTGATGCAGAGGCTCAAGAGAGTGATGCAGAGGCTCAAGAGAGTGATGCAGAGGCTCAAGAGAGTGATGCAGAGGATAAAGAGAGTGATGCAGATTCTGAAGAGAGAGATGCAGAGGCTTAAGAGAGTGATGCAGAGGCTCAAGAGAGTGATGCAGAGGCTGAAGAGAGAGATGCAGAGGCTTAAGAGAGTGATGCAGAGGCTCAAGAGAGTAATGCAGAGGCTCCAGAGAGTGATGCAGAGGCTCAACGGACTAAAGGACTAGCAACGGGAGGGAGGAAAAACAGAGGGAAGGGCGACAGTGAGAAGCGTCGGAAGGAATGAGAACGAAGGGATGGATCTGCGGCGAGAGGGAAGACGATGAGAAGGGAGGGATGGGATAGGGGCGGGAGTGGGAAGGGCAGAAGGATGGAGGATGAGCAGGTTTATGAGAGGGAGGAAAAGGGAAGGAGAAGGTGCCAGAACGAGAGAGGGAGTTTGGTAGTAAAATAGGAGAGGGAGTGGGGAGGGTGTTGATAGATGGTTATGATAAATGGATAGATTAATGGAAAATTTATATAGGTATATAGATGGATGGATACATTGATAACTAAATAAATATATTGACGGATAGAAGGATGCATAGATGAGTTGATGGACGGAAAGACAGATGACTATATGGATGGATAGAAAGATGAGTTGATGGACGGATTCATAGATAGATAGATGTATATAATGATAAATGGTTGGTTTAATGGGAAGATAGATTGATGGATTGACAGATATAAGTCGAAAGATAGATGGATACATTGATGGATACATTTGTGCTAGGTGAACAGTCGAATCAGGATAAAGAATATCTTTCGATTTGCTATTGCATCAACCGGGATTCGATCGGGGACCATTAGGATTATAACCAACGAACTCTCTCCATTTAGACGCTAGGCCTCCAGTTTGTGTGTGTGTGTGTGTGTGTGTGTGTGTGTGTGTGTGTGTGTGTGTGTGTGTGTGTGTGTGTGTGTGTGTGTGTGTGTGTGTGTGTGTGTGTGTGTGTGTGTGTGTGTGTGTGTGTGTGTGTGTGTGTGTGTTGTGTGTGTGTGTGTGTGTGTGTGTGTGTGTGTGTGTGTGTGTGTGTGTGTGTGTGTGTGTGTGTGTGTGTGTGTGTGTGTGTGTGTGTGTGTGTGTGTGTGTGTGTGTGTGTGTGTGTGTGTGTGTGTGTGTGTGTGTGTGTGTGTGTGTGTGTGTGTGTGTGTGTGTGTGTGTGTGTGTGTGTGTTAGAGAGAAATAGATGTAGTAGATATAAAAGAGGATAAATACATTTATTTGATAGGAACACACACACACACACAAACTGGAGGCCTAGCGTCTAAATGGAGAGAGTTCGTTGGTGCCTCTGCATCCCTCACTTGAGCCTCTGCATCCCTCTCTTCAGCCCTGCATCCCTCGCTTGAGCCTCTGCATCCCTCTCTTAAGCCTCTGCATCACACTTTGAAGCCAATGCATCACTCTCGTAAGCCTCTGAATCACTTTCTTGAGCCTCTGCATCACTCTCGAAAGCCTCTGAATCACTTTCTTGAGCCTCTGCATCCCTCTCTTGAACTCCTGCATCCCTCTCATGAGCCTCTGCATCCCTTTCTTGAGCCTTTGCATCACTCTCTTAAGCCTCTGCATCCCTCTCTTGAGCCTCTGCATCCCACACTTGAGCCACTGAATCCCTTTCGTGAGCCTCTGCATCCTTCTCTTGGGCCTCTGCATCCCTCTCTTGAGCCTCTGCATCCCTCTCTTAAGCCTCTGTATCACTCTCTTAAGCCTCTGCATCACTCTCTTAAGCCTCTGAATCACTCTCTTGAGCCTCTGCATCACTCTCTTGAGCCCCTGCATCCCTCTCTTAAGCCTCTGCATCACTCTCTTGAGCCTCGGCATCACCGTTTAAGCCTCTGCATTACTCTCTTGAGCCTTTGCATCCCTCTCCTAAGCCTCTGCCTTACTCTCTTAAGCCTCTGCATCACTTTCATGAGCCTCTGCATCCCTCTCTTGAGCCTCTGCATCACTCTCTTCAGCCTCTTCATCCCTTTCTTGAGCCTCTGCAACACTCTCTTCAGCCTCTGCATCACTCTCCTAAGCCTCTGAATCCCTCTGTTGAGGCCTCTGCATAACTCTCTTGAGCCTCTGCATCACTCTCTTGTTTCTCTGCATCACTCTCGTAAGCATCTGAATCACTCTCGAGCCTCTGCATCACTCTCTTGATCCTCTGCATCACTCTCTTGAGCCTCTGCATCACTCTCTTCAGCCTCTGCATCACTCTCTTTAGCCTCTGCATCACTCTCTTAAGCCTCTGCTTCCCTCTCTTGTGCCTCTTTATCCCTCACTTGAGCGTCTGCATCCCTCTCCTGAGCCTCTGCATCACTCTCTTGAACTCCCGCATCCCTCACATGAGCCTCTGCATCCCTCACTTGAGCCTTTGCATCACTCTCTTAAGCCTCTGCATTACTCTCGTAAGCCTCTGAATCACTCTCTTGAGCCTATGCATCCCTCTCTTGAGCCTCTGCATCACCCCCAAGAGCCTCTGCATCCCTCTCTAGTGCCTCATTATCCCTCACTTGAGCCTCTGCATCCCTCTCTTGAGCCTCTGCATCACTCTCTTGAACTCCTGCATCCCTCACATGAGCCTCTGCATCCCTCACTTGAACCTTTGCATCACTCTCTTAAGCCTCTGCATCCCTCTCTTGAGCCTCTGCGTCACTCTCAAGAGCCCCTGCATCCCTCTCTTGTGCCTCTGCTTCCCTCACGATAGCCTCTGCATCCCTCTCTTGAGCCCCTGCATCCCTCTCTTGAACCTTAGCATCCCTCTCTTCAGCCTCTGCATACCTCTCTTAAGCCTCTGCATCACTCTCTTAAGCCTCTGCATCACTCTCGTAAGCCTCTGAATCACTCTGTTAAGCCTCTGCATCACTCTTTTGAGCCTCTACATCACTCTCTTGAGCCCCTGCATAACTCTCTTAGGCCTCTGCATTATTCTCTTCAGCCTATGCATCCCTCTCTTATGCCTCTGCATCATTCTCTTCAGCCTCTGCATTCCTCTCTGAAGCCTTTGCATCACTCTCTCGATCTTCTGCATCCCTCTCTTAAGCCTCTGCACTACTCTTTTGAGCCGGTGCATCATTCTCTTGAGCCTCTGCATCCCTCTCTTAAGCCTCTACCTCATTCTCTTGTGCCTCTGCATCACACTCTTGAACTTTTGCATCACTCTCTTAAGCCTCTGCATCTCTCTCTTGAGCCTCTGCATCCCTCTCTTGAGCCTCTGCATCACGCTCTTTAGCCTCTACATCCCTCTCTTGAGCCTCTGCATCCCTCTCTTAAGCCTCTGCATCACTCTCTTGAGCCTTTGCATCACTCTCTTGAGCCTCTGCATCCCTCTCTTATGCCTCTGCAACCCTCTCTTCAGCCTCTGCATCACTCTCTTAACCCTCTGCATCCCTCTCTTGAGCCTCTGCATCCCTCTCTTAAGCCTCTGCAACACTCTCTTCAGTCTCTGCATCACCCTCTTGAGTCTTTGCATCACTCTCTTGAGCTTCTGCAACACTCTCTTCAGCCTCTGCATCACTCTCTTAAGCCTCTGCATCCCTTTTTTGAGCCTCTGCATCACTTTCTTAAACCTCTGCATCCCTTTCTTGAGCCTTTGCCTCACTCTCTTGAACTCCTGCAATCCCTCTCATGAGCCTCTGCATCCCTCCCCTGAGCCTTTGCATCACTCTCCTAACCCTCTGCATCCCTCTCTTGAGCCTCTGCGTCACTCTCAAGAGCCTCTGCATCCCTCTCTTGTGCCTCTGCATCCTTCACTTGAGCCTCTGCATCCGTCTCCTGAGCCCCTGCATCCCTCTCTTGAGACTCTGCATCCCTCGCTTGAGCCTCTGCATCCATATCTTAAGCCTTTGCATCACTCTCTTAAGCCTCTGCATAACTCTCGTAATCCTCTGAATCACTCTCTTGAGCCTCTGCATCCCTATCTTGAACTCCTGCATCCCTCTGATGAGCCTCTGCATCCCTCTCGTGAGCCTTTGCATCACTCTCTTGTGCCTCTGCATCCCTCACTTGAGCCTCTGCATCCCTCTCTTGAGCTTCCGCATCCCTCTCTTCGGCCTCTGCATCCCTCTATTGAGCCTCTGCATCCATCTCCTAAGACTCTGCATCACTCTCTTAAGCCTCTGCGTCACTCTCTTGATTCTCTGCATCACTCTCTTTAGCCTCTGCATCATACTCTTGAGCCTCTGCATCCCTCACTTAAGCCTCTACATCATTCTCGTAAGCCTCTGCATCCCTTTTTGAGCCTCTGCATCACTTTCTTAAGCCTCTGCATCCCCTTCTTGAACCTCTGCATCACTCTCTTGAACTACTGCATCCCTCTCATGAGCCTCTGCATCCCTCTCCTGAGCCTTTGTATCACTCTCTTAAGCCTCTGCATTCCTCTCTTGAGCCTCTGCGTCACTCTCAAGAGCCTCTGCATCCCTCTCTTGTGCCTCTTCATCTCTCACTTGAGCCTCTGCATCCCTCTCTTGAGACCCTGCATCCCTCTCTTGAGCCCTGCATCCCTCGCTTGAGCCTCTGCATCACTCTCTTAAGCCTCTGCAGCACTCTCTTAAGCCTCTGCATCACTCTCGTAAGCCTCCCGAATCACTCTCTTCAGCCTCTGCATCCCTTTCTTGAGCCTCTGCATCACTCCCAAGAGCCTCTGCATCCCTCTCTTGAGCCTCTGCGTCACTCGCAAGAACCTCTGCATCCCTCTCTTTTGCCTCTGCTTCCCTCACTTGAGCATCCGCATCCCTCTCTTGAGCCCCTGAATCCCTCTGTTGAGCCTCTTGAGGGATGCTGAGGCCCAAGAGAGGGATGCAGAGGCTCAAGAGAGGGATGCAGAGGCTCATGTGAGGGATACAGAGGAACAAGAGAGGGATGCAGAGGCTCTTGACAGTGATGCAGAGGCTCAAGAGAGGGATGCAGAGGTTTAAGAGAGTGACGCAGAGCTCAAGAGGGTATGCAGAGGCTCATGAGAGGGATGCAGGGGCTCAGCAGACGGATGCAGAGGCTCAAGTGAGGGATGCAGAGGCACAAGAGAGGGATGTAGAGGCTCTTGAGAGTGACGCAGAGGCTCAAGAGAGGGATGCAGAGCTTAGGAGAGTGATGCAAAGGGCTCAGGAGAATGATGCAAAGGCTCATGAGAGGATGCAGGAGTTCAAGAGAGTGATGCAAGGCTCAAGAAAGGGATGAAGAGGCTTAAGAAAGTGATGCAGAGGCTCAAGAAAGGGATGCAGAGGCTTAAGAGAGTGATGCAGAGGCTGAAGAGAGTGTTGCAGAGGCTTAAGAGAGGGATGCAGAGGCTCAAGAGAGAGACGCAGAGGCTCAAGAGAGGGATACAGAGGCTTAAGCGAGTGTGCAAAGGCTCAGAAGAATGATGCAGAGGCTCATGAGAGGGATGCAGGAGTTCAAGAGAGTGATGCAAAGGCTCAAGAAAGGGATGCAGGAGGCTAAGAAATTGATGGAGGCTCAAAAAAGGGATGCAGAGGCTTAAGAGAGTGATGCAGAGGCTTACGTGAGTGATGCAGAGGCTAAAGAGAGGAATGCAGAGGCTGAAGAGAATGATGCAGAGGCTTAAGAGAGGAATGCTGTTTTCCACGTTTTTGTAAATTTCAGTTTATTGTTATTAATAATTATAATTATACGATAAATTATCGTAATTATACGATAAAAATGATGCAAACATATAATTGATTAGAAATTAACCTTAAATACCTCATTTTCAATCAACTATTTGTTTCTCGTTGAAATACTGAGTAAGATATTGAAAAGGGGAGAATTTCTGTTTTTATTGCATATATCGACGTTTCAGCCGGATAAGAGCGGTTTTACGTGTACCTCTTCGTCGGTAATATAAACGGAAAATCAGGAACATTTTAGTTAATTATAATGAAAACACATTCATTTTTATCATTTGTATTGGAAGAACATTGTCATATGTCTTTTCTTGGATCTAAATAATACGAAAACCTCGCTCTATAATTTGAAGTTAAAATCCTCATATATGGTAAAATAGTGACTTTTTTCACGTTTTTCATGTGGTGTGATTTTCGTAAATATATTCCTTTTACCAATATTTCGATACTACTTCATGTTTTCTCACGATATGTGATTTGGCCTTCAAATATCAGATTTTCGCATAATATTGCATTTTAAGCAAGTTTTCTTGCATTTTGTTTCGTACTAAACATCATCGACCTTAGCAATATTTTGACGTTCATCATCCCCTTTTCCTTTTTGTGATTTAAACAAAATATCATCGAATTTGGCAATATTTTGCCGTTTTTCCACGTTTCTGTGAATTTTCAGCTTATTGGTATTAATTCATTAAATATACGATAAAAATGATGCAAACATATAATTGATTACATAATAACCTTAAATACCTCATTTTCAATCAACTATTTGTTTCTCGTTAAAATACTTAGAAACATATTGAAAAGGGGAGAAGTTCGGTTTTTATTGCATATATCGACGTTTCAGCCGGAACTGGGCGCTTTTACGTGTACATTTTCCATCGGTAATATTAACGGAAAATCAGGAACATTTTAGTTCATTCAAATGAAAACACATTGATTTTTATCATTTGTATTGGAAACAACATTGTCATATGTCTTCTTGGATCTAAATAATACGAAACCTCGCTTAATGATTCGAAGTTAAAATCCTCAAATTTGGTATAATAGTGACATTTTCACGTTTTTTTGTAGTTTGATATTACGTAAATATATTCATTTTACCAATATACCGATACTATTTCATGTAGTATCAAGATATGTGATTTTGTCTTCAAATTTCATAATTTCGCATAATATTGCATTTTAAGCATGTTTTCTTGCATTTTGTTTCGCACTAAAAATCATCGAATTTAGTAATATTTTGACGTTTATCATCCCCCTTTTCCTTCATGTGATATAAACAAAATATAATCGAATTAGGCAATATTTTGCTGTTTTTCCACGTTTTTGTGAATTTTCAGTTTATTGTTATCAATAGTTATACAATATATACGATAGAAATGATGTAAACACTTAATTGATTTGAAATTAACCTTAAATACTTCATTTTCAATCAACTATTTGTTTCTCGCTAAAATACTGAGTAAGATATTGAAAAGAGGAGAAGTTCGGTTTTTATTGCATATATCGACGTTTCAGCCGGAATTGAGCTGTTTTACGTGTATATCTTCCATCGGTAATATAAACGGAAAATCAGGAACATTTTAGTTAATTCTAATGAAAACACATTGATTTTTATCATTTGTATTGGAAGCAACATCTTTATACGTCTTTTCTAGAGTCTAAAAAATACGAAAAGTCGCTCTATGATTCGATGTTAAAATCCTCAAATTTGGTATAATAATGACTTTTTTCACGTTTTTGATGTAGTTTGATATTACGTAAATATATTCATTTTTACCAATATTTCGATACTATTTCATGTAGTATCACGATATGTGCTTTGGCCTTCAAATCTCAAATTTTCGCATAAAATTGCATTTTAAGCAAGTTTTCTTGCATTTTGTTTTGTACTAAAAATCATCGAATTTAGCAATATTTTGACGTTTATCATCCCCTTTTCCTTTAAGTGATATAAACAAAATATCATCGAAATAGGCAATATTTTGCCGTTTTTCCACGTTTTTGCGAATTTTCAGTTTATTGTAATTAATTCATTAAATATACGATAAAAATTATGCAAACACATAATTGATCAGAAAATAACCTTAAATAATTCATTTTCAATCATCTATTTGTTTCACGGTAAAATACTGAGTAAGATATTGAAAAGGGGAGAAGTTCTGTTTTTATTGCATATATCGACGTTTCAGCCGGATTAGAGCGGTTTTACGTGTACATCTTCCATCGGTAATATAAACGGAAAATCAGGAACATTTTAGTTAATTCTAATGAAAACACATTGATTTTCATCATTTGCATTTGAAACAACATTGTCATATGTCTTTTCTTGGATCTACATAATACGAAACCTCGCTCTATGATTTGAAGTTAAAATCCTCAAATATGATAATATAGTGACTTTTTTCACGTTATTCATGTAGTGTGATTTTACGTATATATATTCGTTTTTACCAATATTTCGATACTACTTCATGTTTTCTAACAATATGTGATTTTGCCTTCAAATCTCAGAATTTCGCAAATTTTGCATTTTTAAGCAAGTTTTCTTGCATTTTGTTTTGTACTAAAAATCATCGAATTCAGCAATATTTTGACGTTTGTCATCCCCTTTTCCTTTATGTGATATAAACAAAATATCATCGAATTAGGCAATATTTTGCTGTTTTTCCACGTTTTTGTGAATTTTCAGTTTATTGTTATTAATTCATTAAATATACGAGAAAAATTATGCAAACACATAATTGATCAGAAAATAACCTTAAATACTTCATTTTCAATCATCTTTTTGTTTCTCGATTAAAATACAGAGAAAGATATTGAAAAGGGGAGAAGTTCTGTTTTTATTGCATATATCGACGTTTCAGCCGGATTAGAGCGGTTTTACGTGTACATCTTCCATCGGTAATATAAACGGAAAATCAGGAACATTTTAGTTAATTCTAATGAAAACACATTGATTTTTAGTATTTGTATTGGAAGCAACATCTTTTGTAGGGTCTAAAAAATACGAAACGTCGCTCTATGATTCGAAAGCTAAAATCCTCAAATTTGGTGTAATAATGACTTTTTTCACGTTTTTGATGTAGTTTGATATTACGTAAATATATTCATTTTTACCAATATTTCGATACTATTTCATGTATCACGATATGTGCTTTGGCCTTCAAATCTCAAATTTTCGCATAAAATTGCATTTTAAGCATGTTTTCTTGCATTTTGTTTTGTACTAAAAATCATCGAATTTAGCAATATTTTGACGTTTATCATCCCCTTTTCCTTTATGTGATATAAACAAAATATCATCGAATTAGGCAATATTTTGCCGTTTTTCCACGTTTATGTGAATTTTCAGTTTATTGTTATTATTCATTATGTACGATAAAAATTATGCAAACACATAATTGATCAGAAAATAACATTAAATACTTCATTTTCAATCATTTATTTTTCTCGTTAAAATACTGAGTAAGATATTAAAAGGGGAGAAGTTCTGTTTTTATTGCATATATCGACGTTTCAGCCGGATTAGAGCGGTTTTACGTGTACATCTTCCATCGGTAATATAAACGGAAAATCAGGAACATTTTAGTTAATTCTAATGAAAACACATTGATTTTTAGTATTTGTATTGGAAGCAACATCTTTTGTAGGGTCTAAAAAATACGAAACGTCGCTCTATGATTCGAAAGCTAAAATCCTCAAATTTGGTGTAATAATGACTTTTTCACGTTTTTGATGTAGTTTGATATTACGTAAATATATTCAATTTTACCAATATTTCGATACTATTTCATTTAGTATCACGATATGTGCTTTGGCCTTCAAATCTCAAATTTCGCATAAAATTGCATTGTAAGCATGTTTTCTTGCATTTTGTTTTGTACTAAAAATCATCGAATTTAGCAATATTTTGACGTTTATCATCCCCCTTTTCCTTTATGTGATATAAACAAAATATCATCGAATTAGGCAATATTTTGCCGTTTTTCCACGTTTTTGTGAATTTTCAGTTTATTGTTATTAATTCATTAAATATACGATAAAAATTATGCAAACACATAATTGATCAGAAAATAACATTAAATACTTCATTTTCAAGCATCTATTTGTTTCTCGTTAAAATACTGAGTAAGATATTGAAAAGGGGAGAAGTTCTGTTTTTATTGCATATATCGACGTTTCAGCCGGATTAGAGCGGTTTTACGTATACATCTTCCATTGGTAATATAAACGGAAAATCAGGAACATTTTAGTTAATTCTAATGAAAACACATTGATTTTTATCATTTGCATTTGAAACAACATTGTCGTATGTCTTTTCTTGGATCTAAATAATACGAAACCTCGCTCCATGATTTGAAGTTAAAATCCTCAAATATGGTAATATAGTGACTTTTCTCGTTATTCATGTAGTGTGATTTTACGTAATATATTCGTTTTTACCAATATTTTGATACTACTTCATGTTTTCTAACAATATGTGATTTGGCCTTCAAATCTCAGAATTTCGCAAATTTTGCATTTTTAAGCAAGTTTTCATGCATTTTGTTTTGTACTAAAAATCATCGAATTTAGCAATATTTTGACCTTTATCATCCTTTTTTCCTTTATGTGATTTAAACAAAATATCATCGAATTAGGCAATATTTTGCCGTTTTTCCACGTTTTTGTGAATTTTCAGTTTATTGTTATTATCATTAAATATACGATAAAAATTATGCAAACACATAATTGATCAGAAAATAACCTTAAATACTTCATTTCCAATCATTTATTTGTTTCTCGTTAAAATACTGAGTAAGATATTGAAAAGGGGAGAAGTTCTGTTTTTTTGCATATATCGACGTTTCAGCCGGATTAGAGCGGTTTTACGTGTACATCTTCCATCGGTAATATAACGGAAAATCAGGAACATTTTAGTTAATTCTAATGAAAACACATTGATTTTTATCATTTGTATTGGAAGCAACATCTTAA